>NT_037436.4:27315879-27549160 GCF_000001215.4 Drosophila melanogaster | reverse complement strand
GAATTCGGTAAATTATCAAAATTAAAGATTGGAAACATTGGTTGAAATGGCGTCCGCAGGTTAGAAATTTTTTTTATAATATCTAAGTTTAAAGTTTAAATTTTTTTTATTAATTGTAAAAAGGTAGTAATTTAATTGTGAGATTGTGTGGTTCCGCATGGATTTTTTCTTGACACGTAATGTAAAAGGAACACATGTCCACCTGCATGCATATGTGTAATCTTGCTTAACATAATATTTTATTGTATATATTGGTTGGTCATCATTTCTACTTAAGTATGTATTTCAATTTAATATTTTATTTTATTTTTCAGGAAAGAAGGGCAAAAAGAATAAAGGAACAGTTATCTCCTTGCAATCATTTCTATGTAATTCTGACGCTCCAGTCGGAACAACCCAAGTCTCAAAAAAAATACGAAATTTAGATGGCGATGATAGCGATGATGGAAGTGGTACATTGCCGTTGGTTTATCAGCTTCCAACCGCTCCGAGGGCAAATCGGATATTCGACGATAATTCTATTCCTCATAAAGCCCCATTTATTGCTTATATCAATAATTTACCATTTGACGCAAATGAAGATGACCTCTACGAGTTCTTTGAAGGTATTAATTTAATATCTCTGAGACTACCAAGAGAAGATGGCGAAAATGGTCGTTCCAGAGGCTTTGGCTATGTGGAGTTGGAAAATCGAGAGGATTTAATTCATGTACTTAGCTTGCCAGACCCCTCTATTAAAGGTCGCCGCATTCGCATTGAGCTATCGAATGAAAACGACCAGCAAAGCCGCCAAAAAAGTAATAGGCGGTTTGATGGTTTTGGAAATAATGGAGATAATAGGGATTCCGGAAATTGGAGGCGAGACAGCCAAAACAACGGCAGTAACTTTGGTTATTCTTCCAATTTTGAAAGAAGCTTTAATAGAGAGAGAAAATCTTTACCAGATAGAGATGATGTGAACACTCCTGGATCTTGGCGCACGAGCGCAAGGCCGCAATCTATTGATACTTCCCCTACACGCAGAGAAGTTGAACAAGTATCTGAAAAATATCGCGAAGGTCGAGTCAAAATAGCAGACAGATATTCCCGAGAAGAGACATCCAAAGTTGAAGAAGAAAGGCCAAAATTGAATTTAAAACCAAGAACTTTACCATTGCCAGATGTAAAGACAATTGAATTCGAAAAATGTGACGTTGATGAATTTAATTTGGATAAACAAGGCGGAACTTCATCATTAAACGTGTTTGGGTCTGCAAAACCGGTAGATACAGCAGCAAGGGAGTTGGAGATTGAGCAAAGATTGGCTCTCGCTCGAAAACAGGATAAGGGGCGCAGAGAACAGGGTTTAAATGAAAAACTTGCCGAGCTCCAGGTGGATAAAAATGATAATGAAAGTCTAAGTGCAACAGTTAGTTGGCGCACGAATCAGGACTACAAGGAAAGCGACAAAATTAATAAGTGTCCAGGTAACTAAAATCTAAATATTTGTCTGAATGTAGAAGTGAATTTTATCTGACTTGAGTTTTTAATCTAATCAAAAAGCATAATAATAATAAATAATCAGAGGAGGAGGAAATATACAACGCCACATAAAATACAACAAATTAACATTTTTCGAAAATGTGGGAGAAGCCGTAATTTGGCAAATAATCAATAACGTATCTCCTATATATTTGGTTTTCACCGTGCACCTACTTTTTGGGTGCCGACAAAAAATGCGATGTCTGTAAATTATACCATTGCTTAAAACCCAAACCACAAAAAATACTGTATGCGGGCTTACTTATGCGAGAACACGATTTTCAAGCTGGAAATATTTTATTTAAAAAAAAATCATAATTAACTTGTATTATTCTATTAATAAAATTCGAGTTGCACAAAATTATTCAAATAGTTGGTATTTTCATATATAATACTTAATATTAGTAATGTGCACTTCAGATACATATGTATTGTATATAATGTGTGTTCTCCATATTAAATTTTTGATATGCTACAGGCAGCATAATTTCCTTCTTTCAGAACTCAATATAAACTATTGTGGGCATCGGAAAATAATTATTTATTTTTATAATTTAGGTAAATGTAAATGTAGTTCCAAAGTTTTTATTTATATTTTTTTGAAGATGAAATCTGATAGGTGACGTCCCCCATTCTCCATACATTGCGTAAACCGATTTCTGGCGTTTGTCGTGACTCTTGTTAGCATAGCAGGTGTTATGATGATGATGGTTTTCAACTCTTTTAGCGTTCTTGGACGGTTCACATAAACACGTTGTGAAATTCCTGCACTATCGCCATCTCATACCGATGGAATTTAAGGTCATCATAAAGAATTCTTCTCCCAGAACGATCGGATAGTCATAGTCAAAGGTCAGACGCGTGTTTGAGCGCAGAACGCTGTGGAGATCGCAATATTGGCGCTCTCACTGCTTCAATGTTCTCAGGTGATCTAACGGGTCGAGGGACTCCAGTTCTTCGTTTTGTCGCGCTTGCAGTTTGCCTGAATGTAGTGACCCATGTAACAATTGATTTGCGTTCAGGGACAGGAGCCAACAGTGCTAAATTAAAGCGATACCGAAATGCACGCTGTGTTTTAATAACCGAACATCCGCTTGAAAAGTAGGCCACAACGGCAAAGGCGCGCTCCTCACTATTCCAACGCAAGATGGCGACTGAACCGTGTCGGGACAAAGCTTTGCAGTAGCCCCTCTTGAACGGGGCCATTAGTGCTCCGCTATGACATCAACTAACTGAATGGCGCGCATTTAAAAAAGGAAGTTTTGCTGCCGCACCCTGTATATACAATATGTATGCACGGGTGCGGTCTAAATAATACTAAAGCCGGTCAAGCAAAAAGTTATTTCTCATTATTTTCTCCATTCCTTTACTTAATTAATTAAATTTTTTCACTTTAGTAACTTAGCAGTTATTGACCAAAAGGTGAGATCGTTGCTTAGGAGGACAATCTAGGATTCCGACTTTCGGGTCTGTTTCTTCGAAAAATGTAAGTTTATTAGTAATTAGAAGACGACTCGATCCAGATCCTCATTTCAAGAGGCCAAAAAAAAAAAGCGGCATTACTCAGAAAAAAACATGAAGCCTAATGATTTAGGTTTGCGTGAGATCGCTTGAATTGGTGCAGAGGAGTAAAATCTTGGGGTCGGTTAAGGCGAAAATATTTTTGTTTTGACGGCAGTGACTCAAGTTAGTATTTTAGGTGACTTATAGGATCAAAACCATCACTGATCGTTATCTATACGTCGAAACATTTAAGAAGGTGATGCTCCCATATGCATTAGAGGACGTTTTAACAATACAATGACCAAAAATATACAAGTACACTTCCCAAATAGTGCTTCGTAGCTAATCCAGTCTATGTCATGGAGTGGCCTAATGTGTTGCGCTGGGAGAAGTCTCGGTCATAAAAGCAAGTGATAACTTTTAAATTTTGCAAGATGTAAATCTGGAGCCCGGATGTAATGGAGCTGTGCGACCTTAAATAAAAACTAAGGATATGGAACAAAATACTACAATAACCATAAATATGCCCTTATTTAATCATTCATTCAGTCCTGAAACTATATTCTGGCTGTAATAATTTTTAAAATATTAACTACTATTATTTACTATTACTTTATGACCGGGTAATTTTTTTTTCCTATTTCACATTTATATTTTTAATCATTTTTCTTTAAATAAGCAAATGAACTATCCTAACCGTTTTTTTTTTATTAATACCATCTTTTATTACTTAAGTTTCACTGATAATTTAAAAACAAAAATTTTAAAACGTTGCAAAATTTGTTTAGTTTTGTTCTGTTAGTTTGGTGTTTGGTATGTATGTATAAATATAATATAAATGTATTATAATTTGACGGATATTTGCTTCTTCGTCTTCACTGTCTATGTTAAGTGGCACAGCAAGTAGCTTGCGCGTTGTCTGTTCAATCGTTCTCACTAGACTAACTTACGTGAGAATTGCTCTGTCACTTTTTTTCATATTTCGTCGTCATTTTTGTCACCATTAAACTCTGCCAAACGACACTAGGCGCCATGCTCATTTGAGTATACCCACAAATGCCCTCTTAATAACTGTAAACTCTCCCTAATCAATAATCGCTCTTTAATCTTAATAACAATAACATATGTAGTTTCAGTTACATTCAAAATAATATGTTAGACCTACATGTTCTCCGACACGACATACATGTCATACACTTAAGATAACATTTTATTTTTTTATCATTCAGTTTTTAACTTACCATAATATTTCATGTTTCTATTCAATTTTCTGTAAACAATATCATCGGCATCCCTTGCCTTGCTCAAGCTCTTTTAATTTTACATCTTCCTAATTTTTTCTGATTAAATCGAACAGTATTCCACCATTACTCTGTCTTTTAGTGTATCTTGCAATGCTCTCACGCATCTTCATGCGTCATAGTCCCTCAGGACCCGCATAGTCCCCACCATATAGTCACTGCGCAAATAACGATATGGCTAAGCTATAATAGCTCTGTAAATGATTTAACCAGAGTCTATGGCATTTACAAGAGAGCGATCTCTCGCATTGGGCCGCGTCTAGCTCAAGAGGCATCGACTGTAACTGTTCGCGGTCATAATTATACGTTCTCTTGTCAAAGATCTCAACATATATACATATATCGATCCCCACAAACGGGCCCTTAAACTTTGGGTCCAGCTATGTTTGCTGCCGTTTTTCACTCTTGGCAGGACATCGTGGTCTACATGAAATCGTACGACTTTAGCTTTGTTTTCATCCAACCTTTGTTTATCATATTAAGTTTCCTATCATAAAGCTTCCTGCCATGATCTCTTCCTCGTCGCTAGAGTTGTTAGGATAGCCTTCATAGCCTGCTGGACTTTGTTGCGATTAAATGTAAGTCATTTTTTTTAAATAAAAAATGAAAAATGCAAATAGAAAATTTTAATGCCTTAATGAAGCTGTTAGTGTCAGGCTCAATATGATGCAAATAAACATGCTTAGTGAAAGCGTCAATTTGAACTATCACATATTCTTTTGATGCCATTATACCACTTAATTTCAAGCTTATATCTATATGCACTGCGTGTATGGAGACTTTCGGTATGGAATGTAATTCCATTTGCACTTAACTTGGCAAATATATCGGCTATTGTCTGATTATTTTCAAAAAATAGCGAGGAAGGGTATGAAATTGTTTTCCGATTAGTGTAAACAAAATTATAAAACTGTTTCGGATTCTGTGAGAACGGTTAAATATCTCTTGTATCACAGCATTAAGCATGGTACAATTTAACGTGCACTAAAATATTTAGAAAGGATAGACTGAAAAGCAGTAATTTTATGCCCGTTACTGGTAGAGTAAAAGCGTTTACTAGATTTGTTGAAAAGTATGTAACAGGCAGAATGAAGCGTTTCCGACTATATATGAAGTATATATATTCCTGATCAGGATCCATAGCCAAAACGATCTAGCCATGTCCGTATGAACTTCGAGATATCAGGAACTATAAAAGCTAGAAGGTTGAGATTCAGCATACAGATTGTAGAGACAAAGACGCAGCGCAAGTTTTTTGACCCATGTTGCCACTTTACCGCCCACAAACCGCACAAAACGGCCACGCCCACACTTCAAAAACGTGTTGATATTTTTTCACATTTTTATTAGTCTTGTAAATTTCTATCGATTTGTCAAAAAACTTTTTGCCACGCCTACTCTAACGCCATCAAACCGCCCAAAACTGCCGCGCCCACAATTTTGCAAAATGTTTTGATATTTATTAATAATTTTATTAGCCTATCGAGTTGCCATAAAACTGTTAACCGTTAACCCGCCAACCAACTTTTGAAAAGTGTTTAGATATTTCTTCGTTTTATTGTTTGTCTTGCCAATTTTTACCCTTCCCTAATTTCACTTAAAAAATGTTGAAAACGGTCACACACTTTTAAACAATTTTTAAATATTTTCTAATTTTATTCCCCAATACCTATCGATATCCCAAAAATTTAGCTGTAATGAATTTAAATGTTCAGTAAGGGATGTGGAATAAATTATATCATCCAAATACACTAAACAGTGTTTGTTAGGCAAAGTTCGAAGGATGTTATGAATGAATGAACATCCAACATGAACCTTTGGACGATAGCGGGTCCATTTCTATTTGATAAAGTTCTTTTGCCAAATCAAGAGTTGTAAAATATTGACTTTTCCTAATTTTTCAAGTATTTCCTGCATGTTTGGTATTGGATATCTGCCAGGGGTAGTTATTTTATTTAGTTTTCTATAATTAATTACTACTCTATACTTAATTTTTCCAGAAGCATCATTTTTGGTCCTAGCCAGGTATCACTGTTGTATAGCGAATAACTTTCCCTAATTCCATTTCAATTTCGTGCGTTTGAGCTCGTGGGTGCTGTCTTTAATAAATTGGGGAGTTATCTCCTTCCTTATATTGAAGATTTTAAAATTTATTTAATGAACCTTTAAACTTTAAAAAGTCCTCCTTATCTAGGCGATCTAATCGAAAAAAAAAAAAAACTATTTTTTCTATATAATCCTGGACTGAGTTTTTAATTGGTTCTGGTTTCATTTCAATATACAAATTTCGGATCCTGGTTCTGAAGTAATTAACTTGAATGTTCTGTCAAAAAGGGTAACTGTGTTATTTTTTTAATGTATATATTATTGGGTAATTATTAGAAAAACTCGTCGTCCATTTGGACGGGTTGTACCTGTTGTTTATAATAACTGGGTGGAAATTCTTCGCAATCGTGTGCGTCTTGAAATCTCAATTCGTCAATAGAGATTTTGGTTTGTCCACTGTCCAACGGTCTTAGTCGTTTTCTAATCGAGAAGTTAGTATTCTTAGATGTGGATCGGAAGTCCCAAGGATAGTGTTACGTATCCGGACAAGTTGCTTTTGATAATACTCTGTTGTCGCAAATCGTTAGTTTGGTAGAGTAAAATCACGTAGTCCACTCTGCTTATGAAGATCTAGAGGGTTTCCAGAGCACCCTTAAATTACATTATGTCTTTTAGCTGCTGATGGCTTCGTTCAGCGCCACGATTTGGAGCGCGGCAATAATTGGTTGTGCCATTGTTATTGTAGATTTTTATTGTCTTAGAAATTATATATTTTTTTAATGTTATAATTTTATTTTCACCTTTTTATATACGTTTATACTACGTTTGTTTAACTTAACTTTTGCAGAATTTTATATGTTGGTTTTAAATGCTAGTTGCCTTTGGACTTAATGTTTTGTATTTGTATTTAGTTTTCTAGTTCCTCGTTTTGAGTTTGACAGAATTTTGAGGGAATTGGAGTTATAATCCAAGTCAAAGGGCTTTCGCGATGTTTTTTTTTTTTTTTGATACTTTTTTATTTACTTTACTTTTTTATTTACATTCTTGAGTAAAATCACAACTTTTAGGCTGTTCATAAGAATAGTAGTGTCTGGTTTTGACCAACGTACATTTCATTTTATTTCATTTCATTTTAATTTTTTTTGCTTTTGCTGGAAGTCAAAGTGATGGTATTGCTGCTGCTGAGCCTGCTGTTGCTGCTGCTGCATCTGGTGCGGCACCTGGTTGCCCTGGTGGTGCAGTTGCTGCTGGTGATGATGGACCTGCTGCTGCTGGAAGAACTGGCCGCCATTGACATTGGTCGACCCAGGTCCTGGGCCCCCTCCGGAAGGATACTGCATGTGCATGTGACGATTGGCCTGGGCGTGATTGTGGCCTCCATTGTAGTTGTAGTAGGCGTTGAATGACTCGCTGTAGTGCTCCGTCATGTGTGCAGTGGGCGTTGAGGGCGTGGGTGACGGAGTCAAAGCGTTGGGCGTGGCTCCTCCACCCAAGCTAAGAGTCTGCAAGCTGGGGGGATCGCCATCGCTCTGTTTCATACCCGGCGAGAGAGGCATCCCCTCGTAGGACTGGTCCTTGTGCTGATCCGATTGGATCTTGTGACGACGCCGACGGTTCTTAAACCATATCTTCACCTGGGCTGTGCCCAGGGCTAGTTTCGCTGACAGATCCGCAAGTCGGGGGGCTATGAGGTATCGTCCCTGCAGAAAGTGCTGCTCCAGCTCTGCTATTTGAGAGCTGGTAAAAGTGGTGCGGGTGCGACGTGGTCGCCGCATCACCAGAGAGTCGGGCAGCTCCTCTGAGGGAAAGACATCTGATAAGGCGATGGCTGACTTTGTTCGCTTTGAGCTCACCTGGCTTGGGCATCTGGTTGGGCAGATACGGACGTATGTAGTTGTAGTTTATCGCTCCCGTTCGCTCATCGAAAAGCTTCAAAGAATCAAGGGGTACACTGTCTTTATATAAAAACGTGAAAGGACGATTCGTTTCGGGGACCGAAGCTTGCAATATTACTTTCACTAATCATCATGCAGGACAACAATGCTAGTTTTTGAAAATATATTGTATGAAGTGTATAAAGTCAATAATGTATACCCAGTGGCCATAGATGTGGCTTTTGAAAAATAGACATTACTGATTGTCGGTGTGAGTGCAACAGGTTTAACATTCGTCCATTTCAATGAAACACCTTTTAGAACATTTCGGCAAATCACTAATAACATGTTGCCCCACAATTCATATACAATTATATACTATACTAACTGTAACGATTAATAATATCAATTGTTATTTAGATTCTGCTACGATACTTTTAAAGTCACAAACAAGATAATGGAAGATTTCGCCTTATGTTCTAGAAACACATTTGCTGCGGCTCAATAAATGTTTATGGTCATCAGTGATCGCACTGGTTGTTTGTTCACCATAGGGAATCTGTACTGTAGCTTTCCTGGGACAAGAGCCCTTCTCTGCTGCGATGGGAACTCACCAGATCGAAGGGATTTCGGAATTGTGGCGGCAACTGAAGCTGCGGATGTTGGTGATGTGGGTGCGGATGCGAGTGCGGATGCGGATGGGAGTGCGGATGCGGATGTGTGTGCGTGTGGGGCAGCGGATGATGGTAAAAGTTTTGATCCAGCGGCGGTTGCGCCATTTTCCCCAAACACTCCGCCGCGTTATCTTTACGAATTTCCAAGCGCCGCGCGGAAAAATGGCAAAGGAGTGTGGAAACTTTCAAGTATTTTCAGTAACCGGTTACTTTCGAGCGGTTTCGTGGTAAAGTGAATTCGTATATTTAAAAGGGCAATAAATTAAAAAAAAGTTAAAAAAACTCATATTTTAGTGGGTAGAGGACAGCACTGCTCCGAGGAGAACAGAATGTTAATTCGTATGCTAAGAAACGAAGGAAAAACATATAAGGACATTAAAAAACCCTTAAATGTTCTGCCATGGTATCCAATGCCATTAAATATAAATGGAAACCCGAAAACCGTGGTACCAAACGTAAAACCACAGATATAGAGGATCGACGCATAGTTCGTTACAGCAAAGTCTATCCTTTTGCATCTTCTAGGGACATAAAGTCTGAGCTAAACTTGGGAATCAGTGACGTTACAATTCGGAGACGACTACTTAATCAAAATTTAAGTGCGAGGAGTCCACGAAAGGTGGCCCTAATTAGCCCAAGGCGTCGCAACTGGCCAGTCTCCAAATGCCGTAATATCCTTTGGACTGATGGGTCAAAAATAGTGCTATTTGGTGGAACTAGTTCACTGCAGTATATCTGCCGACTTCCAAACACGGAGTACCACCCAAAACACCCACTGATGACCTTTGATTTATGGTATTATAGAGCAAAACGCATATGTAAATATTCTTAGTGATGCCTTACTGTCACATTTTGAATATAATAATAATAAGGGCATAAAATAGACATTCCAACAGGATAATGATCCGAAACGCAGAATAGCCAATCGGCTAAGAATAGGTTCACCCAAAATAGAATAGATGCAATACAGTGGCCAGCACCATCTTCCGATTTAAGAATTCCCCGACGTCCAAGGTTCAGCTTTGGCAAGTTGTGCAGGATGCATGGGCGAAAATTCCCCCAAACGTTGCCAGGACCTTGTGGACTTCATGCTGCGTAGGTGTAAGGTTGTGCTGGCTTTGTTTTTGTTGTTTTAATCTATATTTTCAAAACTATTGAAGAAATAAAATTGAAACATTTTATGAAATGTTTGAAATTAAATACCTAATGATATAAAAAAACTTAAACCATTAAAACTTAAAATCATAGGATTTTTTTTATCTTAAACTCGCAGGTCCCAAGCACTGCTATTTTTATGAACTAAGCTACTACCTGCATTCTTTGAGATTTGATTGTATTAAAAATGAATGCTTCGACTGGGTCAGATTCTCAGCGAGTTTTATTTCCTATAATTAAATACAAAGGTTTCGATTTAAATGTTAGCTCCGGTCCGCTGCCGAAATTCGACTGCCTGTCTCGCTCGCTACTTCGTCAGCGCTACGCTGCAGATCTCCGGAGTCGTTGAGCTGTCTATAACCTGTCAATGACCGCAGCCTCAGAGGTGGTATCGATCGTGGTTGGGAGGGGAAAGCAAGTGCTGTGTGTTAGCTTTTTTATATATTTATTTATGTATATAGTTTATACATGTGTAGGGAAGCGTTTAAATATGTAAACATGTAGACATGTGTATAGTTTATACATATCTACCTTACATTTCAATAAATCTAGTGTGCCCTTTTACTCACAAGTAACGTGTATACAAAAAGATTTATGGAATGTTATTAATGTTTGGAATTTTTAACATTTATTTAATCACATTGCCAAAAAAAATAAGAACAAGGAGTAACATTGTCAGTTTTTTTTCAGGTGAAAAACAGCGGGACGAGGAAATCCATAGATTGAATCATGCCCGAGGCCAGTTTAACAGGTATAAATATATATATATACATAAATGTTGTTATTTACTACAAACAAAAATTATGAGGAAAGAATATCAAAACAAATTATTTTAAGCATTTAGTTTGAATCAAAACATTGTAGTCTTGAAAAAAAGCTTAAAAAGTGCACATATTAAAAAAATTTTATTTGATTTGTATGTAGGGACTATTCCAGTGGATTCTATCGACTTTTTCTTTTGCTCTTACTGCTGCAAATATATTTTAGGCAGACGGCAGAGTGTGCGCGAGACTTCGCTTTTATTATATTATCGAAGCGATTATATTGGGCGAGAACGAGCGATAAACCACTGCACGCATTTTTAGTGAGAGTGAGAGCGAAGCTAGTTGCGATAAAGCGAGAAAGCGGGAGCAAAGTGAAGAAAATACTAGTGACGATCGCACCTTTAACATATTAAAGTTCTGATATCAAATTTTTCGCCCCCTATACACTTTTTCGCATACAAACACCCTTTTTTAACCAAATGAGGAGCGCGGCCGCACAAAATGATGCAATAATGAAAAAAGAAAAATAGCAATAATAATAGTATACACTATAAAATTAATCATTGTCACCAGTGATTTAAAGTTAGTTAACTTGGTCCGAGAGCACCGACAATATTCGAATGGGAGAAGGCCTATTTAGAAGATGTCCCAGGCTTAGGGTTCGGCGTCGTTCGGATCGTCGTGCCGCTCCGACATGTTTGGACTAAAAATCGGGCTCCACGCTATTGGGTCGAAATGAACAAATGCCTCGCAGTCTGAACATCGGCCTCCGGAAGGCAGCCGAAGCAAAGACATTCGTGTAACAAGATGCATAACGGCATTTGGCGGCGGTAAAAATGGCTTGCCCTCTCCGCTCACGCAAAGAAGAAAACATAAATATCTAAAATTTGAACGCAGCTGCTTAAGTTAGTTAAGAACATAGTCATAAAAGTGTGAATGTGCGCATACTTGTGCAAGGAGATTTTTAAGCCAAAATCAATTTTGATATGACAAATAAATTATTTTGAGAAAATATTAGCAAAGCAACCAAAGACACAAGATGCGTAACGCCATACGATTTTTTTGCACACGATTTTATAAAAGCTGCCTATAGAGGTTGATCCAGGCTCTCTCGAATGTTCTATGTAAAAAATTGTTGTTTTGCATTGCCTTAACGATATTATTATTTGAATACAGCTTGGAAATAGTAATAGCCGAAACTATGTACATAATATCACAAAATAAATTTCAAATATGTTTGAATAATTGAATAATTTGAATAATTGTCATTTGAGTATTAGGATTGCGACATGAAAAAAATTAGAGTAGACATGTCTTACATGTGTCTTAAGAAATCAATTTTGCTTTAAACATATTAATATGTATATATATTAGCTTTTAACAAAAATTACAGATCACAACTTAATTTTATTTATAAGTTGATATATTGGTTAACTTGATATTAATGCTGTAAAAGGTACTGCTCACAGTAACGTTTGCAACGAAATTGGGTAAAACTTCAAATATGTAAATTCGTTTCTTGGATCAAAATTAATTTTTGTCCGAAAATCTTCTCGCACAAGTTCGCACATATATACACGTTTTCGTTTATTGTTTTTGCTCACAGATGCAAGCAAACTCTATTTTTAGATATCTTACGCTCACAGTTTTACGCGAGCGGTGAAAAGGCAATTTTTCACCAAAAAAGTGCAAAACCAAAGTATAGCCGTTACGCATCTTGTTGTTCTAATGTCTTTGGTAGAACTCTATATAATAGTCACAAATAGTAATAAAATACATTTAATAACAAGTTTAAAAAATACATATTTATAAGAAAAAGCAAGAGAGAGATACTCGTTATTCAGTTTGTGCAAATGACAACGCGAAATGTCATAATTTTTCTGGCTTATCGATAGACATTAGGGATTAAAAAAAGAATAATATAAAAAATTTTATAAGTGTGGGTGTGGCAAATCGTTACAAATATGAAAAACATAAAAATATGAAAAATTATGAAAACATTTTTCAAAAAAATGGGCGCGGCAGTTTTGGAGGGTTTGGGGGCGTTACTCGTAGAGTAACAGGGTAACAGTGAAAGGGTAGAGTATATTCGTTTAAAAGTATGTAACAGGCAGAAGGAAGCGTTTCCGTATGAACGTCGAGATCTCAGGAACTATAAAAGCTAGAAGCTTGAGATTCAGCATACGGATTCTAGAAACAAAGACGCAGCGCAAGTTTGCTGACCCATGTTGCCACCCACACACTCACAAACCGGGAAAAACTGCCAATGCTTTTTATAAATGTGTTGAATTTTGACACATTTTTTTTTAGTTTTGTAAACTTTTTATCGATTTGCAAAAAAAAAAGCTTTTTGCCACGCCTACTCTAACGCTCTAAAACCGCTTAAAACTGACACATAATTGTGGAACAATTTTTGGATATTCTTTGATAATTTAATTATTCTTGTAAATTTCTGTATATTTGCAATCGATTTGCATTTTTTACAATTTTATTAAACTTGTAATTTTTATCGATTTGCCAAAAAACGTTTTGCAACGCCCACTCTAACGCCCTAAAGCCGCCGAACTGGCCACACTCCCACACTTGGGAAGAATTTTCGAACCTTTTCTCATTTTATTTCCCAAAATCTATCGATATCCCAGAAAAATGAAGAAATTTTGCCTTCGCATTCACACTAACTAAAGGGTATCCGATAGTCAGGGAACTCGACTATAGAATTCTTTCTTATTTTTGTCCCCCAATTGAAGAAGATGTTTCTATTTGTTGAGAAGTAATTACTTAATAACTGTTATAACTTTTTCTTATAGGCCGGAACTTTTGAGAGAAAAACCTAATGCGAACGGAGAGAGCAAACGAGATTGTCGCAATGACCGTTCTGTGTCGAAGAAAACTTCCCAGAATGATCTTGTAAGTAAAATATGTTCTTATTTTGTTGTGTTTTAAACATAACCCTTTTTGATCATAAATATAACATACTGTCAGACCAAAGACATTAGAATACCAAGATGTGTAACGGCCATACAAGCATTGGTTTTGCACAATGCAGCTACTTTTTTTGGTGACTGCAAAACTTGAACAGTTCATCAATATTTCAACTTATAATTAAAATAAATCTGGATCTGGAATTGTTATCATTACTTTGTTAAGTTATTTTTTTTTATTTATTGTCTTTTTTAGGAAAATGTATGTTCTTAAACAGAAAATACATTTAAAAAATATATTTCATAAAAATAATACAAACATACATAGCTAAAAGTTAATATTTATAAAATAAATACAAATATGCGACCTGTTTAATGCAAATTTGATTTCTTAGAGGACGACGTGCGCTCAAAAGCACCTACGAATCGATGTCTACTTGACAATGTCAGACAATTACACGTCGCAAGCTGAATACTCAAATGACAATTTTTCCAATATAACGTCATTTTTGAAATTTATTTTGTGATATGTACATAGAGATTCGGCTATTACTATTTCTATAGAATATATTTAACTAATTATATCGTTAGGGCAATGCAAAACAAGAATTTTTTACATGGTGCCAATTGATCAAAAATAACTAGATTTAAAGTCTATGAACTTGTAAAGTGAAGGGCATATGAACAAAGGGTCTAATGAACAAAAATTCGAGAGGGGCTGGACTATATTCGTTGGAATGTATGAAGCAGGCAGAAGAAAGAGTTATCGACCACATAAAGTAAATATATTCTTGATCAGAATTAATAGCCGAGTCGATCTAGCCATGTCCGTCTGTCCGTATGAACGTCGAGATCTCAGGAACTATAAAAGCTAAAAGGTTGCAATTCAGCATATAGATTCTAGAGACATAGACGGGGCGCAAGTTTGCTGACCCATGTTGCCACGACCACAAACCGCATAACTGCCACAACCACGTTTTCGAGTAATTTTTGGAGATTGTTTTCATATTTTAATTAGTCTTAAAAATGTCTATAGATTTGCCAAAAAAAAATTTTCCACACTCTAACGCCCCAAAGCCGCCAAACCAGTCACGCCTACACTTTAAAACAATTTTTAAATTTTTTCTCATTTTATTCCCCGATATCTATCGATATCCCACAAAAATTATGACATTTTGCCTTCGCATTCACCCTAGCTGAGTAACGGGTATCTGATAGTCGGGGCACTCGACAATAGCATTCTCTCTCGTTTTGTTATTAAATTGTGATTTTAAGGCTTTATAAATAAAGAATGTTTAAAATGTTGGCATGAATATAATTAAAAACTAATAAGGGTGCATCTCTTACTCTCAGTTCGAAAATTCAAACAATATGATACCTTCGGAGGCGGGCTAGTTCTTAAATCTAAATAATAAAGCAGCCTGATACAAATCAGTCAAGAAACGATTTACAGAGCACCCTAATAACGGTGATTGTATCTTCCATTTCCAATAAAAATATTCAATCCTTTAATTAACATTTCTTTTCGAAGAAGGCAAAATTTTCAGCAGACGCTTACAATATGCGTTTAAAAGACAGCCTTTGACACAGAAAACAACTTTCTTAGTAATTAATCTTGCGGAAATGGTTATTTCCTGACAAATAAAGAAATAAAATTTACTTTTGAACTTTAATAATATGTTTTCCTAATTGTTTGTTTAATTTTATTTTAGGTTTTGCAATCATCTAATAAATATTCAGGACTCGACAATGAAGGATCGGAATAATATATTTGTGTTTCTTAAAAATAAATAAAAATAAAGAAAATATATAAATCTATGACAAATTTTACAACCAACTTTTGTATAAAATATAATAATAATTGTTCAGCTTTAGCGTTCGACTTTAGCACTTCTTAGTGCCTATTTGTTTAATTTCTACTATTTTCTTATCCTTAATTATACAAATTCATTTTCTACTCCCTATCCAATGTTCAATATTTTGACTACTCCAGACACCATGATATGGATTTCGTGCCAATTGAAAACCTTTAACATCTTTAATTAAAAGCCTATAATTTAACCTTCTCTATTACTTATGAACCCTTATGTTTAGGAATTAGCTTTCCAGCAACTCCTCCTGTACTATCGAAATTCTTAACCATAATATAATCTCATACTTTGTACTACCTACTTTCTTATTTCTTATTATTATTTTTTTTTATTATCCCTCTGTGCTTTTAATTGCGATTCCGATCCTTTTCTCATAATTTCTTTTAACTCTGTAAACACAATTTAACTCTTCTAATTTTTGGGTTAATTCATCAACAACTTTATCATTTTGTTCAATTCCAAACATCAGCTTGCTGGGAGAATGCGCTACACTTCTTTGTTTGGTATTGTAACGAATTGATTTTTCTATCTCTGCTCGCTACGAATTGCAACGGCTAGCTCAGAGAGTTTGTGCGTTCGCCCCACCAAATTTACGATTTTTGTGTTTGCCCGACCAAGGAAGAGAAGATGGTTCTAATTATAGTGGGTCTATTATATTGTTTCACGACTGACTCCCCCGGTGATCGCGCTGCTCCTGCGGCGTTTCTCCTGCAACGCCTTGCCTTCGTTGTCCTGTGTACTCCTTGACAACGGACGACGTGCCGGTCCGACCGGGATAAGGATGTTATGGGGCAGGGTGTATCGTCCACGGGCGAGGCAACGCTAGCCCTGGGACCACTTTTACCGACCACTGACTGCACACGGCCCGCTCGGTTACAAAGTCCAACAGTTGTACCATTAGTTCACGGTGCGATCTCTGTGTGCACGCACCGTTACCGATCAACCTCTGTGCCTTTGGCCCGCTTGAGTCTATAACTGTAACGAACACACTCATAGAGCGTTGTCCTCCCCAACACACTCTGTCACTATTTTTACCGGCATGCTCAGGGAAAATGGGCGTGGGTTTTGTGTTGAGATGAACAAGAGTGTCACAGCTACAATACTGTAGACAGAGATACGGTAGATTAAAAAAAAAAAACGATAACCAAACGGTTAAGAAGCGGACAAGAAAGTGTACCTATTGAAGATGAGGCCCAGATGTTATTGGCCTTATTCTATACCCACCCTACCTGTGAAATCCATTCGGACTCCACCCTAATACAACCACTGCTTTACATACCCTTTGGTGCCCAACAAGACATCAGATTAGTTCATTATGGACCCCATATAATTGGACCCCGATACATTTTCCTAAACCTAATCCTTAAACTGAAAATTACGTTATTTACGTTAAGGTAATCTCTTATTGAGTAATTTTGCTTATCAACGATAAAATAAAGGAAAAATAATCAAGATAGGAATGCAAATACTGGTATTTAAGTTTACATTAATGCTTTTGTTTGTTTGGCTTACTTTACGTTAGAATTATGTATGATTAATGTATATTTAAACTTTAAACTTCTTTAAATTAAGAGATCTAGATATATGATTAATTAAGGCAAGGTATTTTAAGCACACTATTGAGGAATATCTGACTTTTTATATGTATGCTTGTGTGTTTTTATTATTTTTGTTCCGTACTCACGCACTTTCCATCGATGTCAGCAGGATTGATGACTGTTGATGATTTGCTGTAGGTATTAATATAAATCGGGAAAATCACATATATATATGTGGCATTACGGATGTATTCTGACCACTGTACGTGTCTGTCATATTATTAACATGGTTTGACCACTGTGCTTGCAAGACGCAGCTGGGCAATGAGTTCGGTATATTGAGAGGTCATTCTTAGAATTAGTACCGTTACGAGTGAGGCGACGGCGTTGTCGCGCTGTCGCCTAGTGTAGTCCAGCTAGCGTGTGTAAAGGATAGATCGATGCGTAGAAAATACGATCAGTTGCATACAGACGTTCGCGCACGCCGGTTGGAATTCGCTTCACTCAAATAGTTTAATTGCCAACATGGGAGATCAGGCTCAAGAAAATGTCAACGCTGCGACATCAGAAGTGGGATCTGCTTTGCCTACAAATATCACCGATGCATACCTGGCAGCTTTACAAGTGCAAAACAACAACCTAATGGAGATCATCAAAAATATGCAGACACCAAAGGCATCGGCAACTGATGAAAAGGGAAAACATATAATTCTCCCAAAGTTTCATCCTGAGGGAGCTGGTGCAGATGCCTCAGCTTGGTGTACAACAGTGGATCTCATTTTTGCTGACAAAACGCCCGAAGGTAGCAGCCTGATGATAACTTTAAGTAAGGCGCTAGAGGGAAGTGCATCACAATGGCTGTCCCAAATATGCTTTGCTGGCATCACATGGCCACAATTTAAAGAACTCTTCGTTCAACGCTTCGTTGGCATCGAAACGTCTGCTGCCACACTGATGAAAATTTTGAACGGGCGACCAAAGTCTGGAGAAAGTTACACCGAATATGGAAGCCGAATCGTCACCTTACTTATGTCCAAATTTAAATCTATTGATCTGGAGGAAATGGCGGTTTCACTTACTCTGGCTCACATGGCACAAATTGACAAATTGTCGCGCTGGGTTTTTACAAACAATATTAAAACTCGAAATGACATGCAACAACAACTACAAGCGCACACTTTTAAAAAACGGAACCTTGATGACGACGCATCTACAACAGGCCCGGAGCGTAAAAAGCCTAAGTATCTCTCTCAAGTGAAATGCAATTATTGTGGGAAGACTGGACATAAATATGCTGAATGTCGTGCTCGGCAGAGGTCACAAAATCAAGGAAGAAGTCACAGCGGAAGTTCAACGCAAGGATCAAAAGACCAATCAACAGTCAAGTGTTTCAAATGCGACGAGCTTGGGCACTTCGCATCCGCCTGCCCAAAAGGACGATCACGAGGAAAAAATCAAGTAACCGAGAAACGTGTTGAATAGTAAGAAGTTCAACCGGTGAGTCTGTTCCATTTTGCTTCGACTCTGGCGCTGAATGTTCCTTGGTTAAGGAAAGCGTCGCCGATAAATTTAGTGGCAAAAGAATTAATAATATTGCAAAATTGAACGGCATATGTAATGATTCAATATGTAGCACTCAACAACTATTATGTAATATAAATATTGATCAATGTTATTTTGAGATTTTGCTACATGTTATTATGGATAAGTATTTGAAATATGACGTACTAATTGGTCGTGAAATTTTAGGCCAGGGCTTTGGCGTAACCATGGACGCTGACAAATTTCAAATTTACACAACCAAAAGAGTAGAATCGTTAGTAACTATCAATTATGAAGAAGTAATAGAATCAAATCATGATCTTGATAAGACAGCCTTGAAAAAAATTTTAAAATGTTTTTCAGATTGGTTTATTGATGGAATACCAAAGACTAGGGTCACCACAGGGCAGTTGGAAATTAGATTAATAGATCAGCAAAAGACAGTACAACGGCGGCCATATAGGCTTAGTGAAGAAGAGAAAAGCAAAGTGCGGGGTAAAGTTGATGAATTACTAAAAGCTAAGATTATTCGGCCAAGCTGTTAACCTTTCGCTAGTCCCATGATGCTAGTCAAAAAAAAAAGAATGGCACCGATCGACTGTGTGTGGACTATCGCATGCTAAATGAAAATACAGTGGCTGACAAGTATCCATTGCCCCTCATCTCAGACCAAATTGCTAGGCTTCGGGGTGCTAAATATTTTTCGCGCATAGATATGGCAAGCGGCTTTTATCAAATTCCAGTCCATGAGGACTCAATTGAACGAACAGCGTTTGTAACGCCAGAGGGTCAATACGAGTTCTTGACAATGCCGTTTGGTTTGAAAAACGCACCATCTGTTTTCCAGCGGGCTATAATGAAGGCCCTAGGAGATTTAGCCTACACTTATGCAATTGTGTATATTGATGATGTTCTCATAATAGCAGAAAGCAAAGAAGATGCGCTAGTTAGATTGCAGAGAGTGTTGGAGACATTAAGTAAGGCTGGATTTTCATTTAATGTCACTAAGTGTTCCTTTCTCACCACAAAAATAGAGTATCTCGGATTTGAAATAAGCAACGGAGAAGTCAGGCCAAATTCACGAAAAATTCAAGCTTTAAAAGCATTACCATCACCCCAAAATGTCTCACAGCTAAGACAATTCATTGGTTTAGCCACATACTTTCGTCAATTTGTGTTAAATTTCTCCCAAACACTTAAACCTCTGTATCTTCTCACATCTAAGAAAAACACTGACTTTGTTTGGTTACCAGTGCATGAACAGGTCCGAATAAAAATAATAACTATATTGACCCAGACGCCAGTTTTAATCATATTCGATCCGTAATACCAAATAGAGCTGCATACTAATGCAAGTTGTATTGGGTATGGAGCGATCCTGTTACATAAAATTGACAATAAACCTCATGTTGTAGAGTATTACAGTAAGTGTACGTCTCCCGCCGAATCTAAATACCATTCATACGAACTGGAGACGTTAGCAGTGTTAAATGCTATAAAACACTTCCGGTATTATTTGCAGGGACGTAAATTTGTAGTATATACTGACTGTAATTCTTTAAAGGCCAGCCGTACAAAACAAGATTTAACACCGAGGGTGCATAGATGGTGGGCGTTTTTACAGGCATTTGATTTCGAAATAGAGTATAGAAAAGGCGAGCGAATGGCGCATGTGGATTTTCTCTCTCGAAATCCAGTGCTTGAACAACAGAAAGGTATGAATAAGATTTCAGAGTTAAGAATCAATTTGACCGAGGTATCTGATAACTGGTTGGTTTCAGAACAACAGCGAGATACTGAGATACAAGATATAATTGTAAAGTTAAAAAATAATGAGTTCCCAGGAAATCTGGATAAAACATATGAATTGCGAAAGGGAATACTTCATAGAAAAATTCAGCGAAATAGTAAGACCAAATGTTTGCCGGTAATACCAAGGGGTTTTCGATGGGCCGTCATAAATCACGTCCATGAATCCATTATGCATCTTGGATGGGAAAAGACGCTGGACAAAGTCTATTGTTATTACTGGTTGGAAAATATGCCTACATATGTGCGTAGATTCGTAGAAAATTGCATTACATGTAAAGTTTCTAAGCCACTAGCGGGAAAAGTGCATACATATACATATTGACATCACAGGCAAATTGAGTGGCAAAAATGATTTGAAGGAATATGTCATCGTCCTTATAGATGCCTTCACCAAGTTTGTTTATTTTCATCACACACTAAATGTAGATTCTGATAGCTGCATTAAGGCTGTAAAATCAGCCGTGTCCTTGTTTGGTTTACCAAACTCGAATTATAGCAGATCAAGGACGTAGTTTCGCAAGTAAAAGCTTTCGCGATTTTTGCTCCTCTGAAAAAATTAATCTACATTTAATTGCTACGGGTGCAAGTAGAGCAAACGGTCAGGTCATGAGTACCCTGAAAGGTATGCTAACGGCTGTCGAGTCTAGTCAGAGATCATGGCAGGATGCGTTGGCTGAAGTGCAGCTAGCAATGAATTGCACGACTAATCGTGTGACTAAGTTCAGCCCTTTGGAATTATTGATTGGTAAAGAAGCTCGACCTTTTGGCTTGTTGCCGCTAAACGAAGATAACGATGATGAGGTAGACAAAGAAAATTTGAGAAAGGAGGCTAAAAAGAACATGAAAACTCAAGCAGAATACGACAAAAAAAGGTTTGATAAAAATAAGGCTAAGATAGTACATTTCAAAGTGGGTGATCACGTTTTGCTCAAAAACGAAGAACGTCATCAAATTAAACTCGATCCTAAATTTAAAGGGCCATTTGAGATAATTGAAGTATTGGATGGAGATAGATATACGCTAAAATCTTTAACATGTAAACGAACATATAAGTATTCTCATGAATGTTTAAGAGCAATTCCAAATAATCAGATACACGATGAGTTATGTAAAGACAGGGACAGCACGATGGGAGTTGTGCCTGTTGCCCAATAGAGAAACTGAAGACCGCACCATAGCAGAAGAGACTTGTTATGGCGGGGGTCATTTGTGTAAAAGGAACTACACAAAATATAAGTTCAGTTTGTGCAAAAGGAACTACACAAAATATAATTCAGTTTGTGTAAAAGAACCTACACAAAATATAAGTTCAGTTTGTGTAAAAGGAACTACACAAAATATAAGTTCAGTTTGTGTAAAAGGAACTACACAAAATATAAGTTCAGTATGTGTAAAAGGAACTACACAAAATGTAAGTTAATTATGTGTAAAAGGAACTACACTAAAGATAAGTTTATTATGTGTAAAAGGAACTACACTAAAGATAAGTTTGTTATTTGTAAAAGGAACTACAAAATTTGTTTGATTTAAAAGATTAAGAGAAAAATGTGTTAAAGGAATTACACGAATGGTATGATTTATTAAATTTAAGCTATGTTACGAAAATTTAAATAATTGAGTCATGTTATGATAAGGATAAAATTTGAATCAGAAATAGAATAAATGGAAAACATTCTTATGGATATGGATACATATCCAGAGAGCCTTGGAATCCTGAAGCATTACCACTTATGTGGTAGATTTAAGACAACACACGAGGACGTGTATCATGTCAGGAAGGCCGTGTCGCATTACGGATGTATTCTGACCACTGTACGTGTCTGTCATATTATTAACATGGTTTGACCACTGTGCTTGCAAGACGCAGCTGGGCAATGAGTTCGGTATATTGAGAGGTCAATCTTAGAATTAGTACCGTTACGAGTGAGGCGACGGCGTTGTCGCGCTGTCGCCTAGTGTAGTCCAGCTAGCGTGTGTAAAGGATAGATCGATGCGTAGAAAATACGATCAGTTGCATACAGACGTTCGCGCACGCCGGTTGGAATTTGCTTCACTCAAATAGTTTAATTGCCAACATGGGAGATCAGGCTCAAGAAAATGTCAACGCTGCGACATATACTTGTCAGATCTCCCACAAGTTAAGCTAAATTAGAATCGTAAAAATTTATAAGTAAATATTTTTAGGTAAATTTAACACAAATATGAAAAACTATTCTAAAGATACTTAAGACTGGACACGATCATTCGTGTTGCGTCTGCTTCAGGTTCGCAGCATACGCAGCGACAAGGCCAGCAGCCTGGGGCTCGTGTTGTGCAAAAATATTCTTGGAATGCGCACGGATGAAGAAGACACCAAGTTGACTTGTGCAGCAGAAGAGGACAAGCCTAGCTTTCCGCTGCACGCGGTGGGTGCTCCTGATGCAAGCAGTTGTAAATCTTTCTGCGATCGATGAAGCCACTGTAAGTTTCACGCGTTGTCAAAAGTTTGGCGAAAAACAATACAGACCGCCTTGGCGACGCAGCCACTAAGACTTCTATCTCCAAATGTGGGACCGGCAGCGACGCAGTTAAAGGAAACTATCACTTGGCAGTATTTGCCTTGAAAAACTATTATCCAAACCACACGATGCTCGTGGATTTTTAATCATGGATTTTGCATAAAGTTAAACTGCACTCGATCACGCCTTCACGAAAAGAGAACGGAAGTATGCAAATCATATGTGACCGTAGCTTGCTATAATCCTACTCGGGAAATTTGTGGTATTTTTATAGGGCAATATTCAATTTTGCTAGGATTTGAATTTGGCTAAAATGGTTCGTTACCAAATAAGTGCGGTAGCACATATAAGGTTGCCATTTGGCTCGACTCCCACAACCACAGATTTGATTTTTAGTCCCTGTGACTAACAATAAAAACTGAAAAAGGAGTCAAAAGCAATTACCAAATGTCCTCCCAAATCTACCAATTTCCTTGCCGTTCATGTCCTCTAAGAGATATATTGATTGACCAATCCTTTCTTTGACTCGGGCCTTAACACCGACAGGAGCGAGTTTCGCGTTAAAATTATTCGCTGCATTACTTAAAACGAAATTTCTTTTAACAACTTCTTGACCAACCTCAAAAGATCGAGGTCGTGCTCGGAGATTGTAAGACTTTTGGTTTGTCTCATAAGCCTTATTCAAATGTTTGGCAATGTTGGAGCGAATTCTTTGAAATTCGTCAGTTCTTGATAATTTTACGTCACCTTCTGTGAGTAAATTAAGTTTGCGCAACAGTTTGTAGTCATTACCGTGGGATATCATGTGTTTACCGAAAACAACCTGATAAGGCGATATACCAATAGATTGGTGAATCGAGTTACGAAGAGAACAGTTGATGCTACTGAGGAACACGTCCCATTCGCGATGGTCAGAGCGAATGTAAGCTCTTAAAGCAGCGTTTATAGAACGGTTAACTCTCTCAGCTCCGTTGGATAGTGGAGCATATGCACCAGTAAACATATGACGAACGCCATATTTCGAAAGAATGTCAGAGAAATCACGGCTTTTAAAATGAGTTCCGTTGTCACTCACGACTGTTTCGGGTACACCCAAAGCATGAAAATATTTCATCCCGCAATATACTGATGATCACTTTATTGTTGAACTTTTTCACAGCTTTTAAAAAGGTAAATTTGGAAAAGTGATTCAGAATAATCAGTATACCAATGTTGCCGGATTTCGATCTGGGAAATGGGCCGATAAAATCAAGATAAAGTCTTTGAAAAATTGTATCGCTTTGCACTTGTGCTCCCATTGGTGGTTTTAAAGAACGATTGGGATATTTAGTGGTCTGACACGTCTCGCAATTTCGAATGTAATCACGAACGTTGATAACCATGTTTGGCCAGTAAAAACGCCGTCTAATACGCTCTAAGCATTTAGCCATTCCACAATGTGCAGATGTTGGTTGATCATGAGCCGAACTCATTACGCTATGACGCAACGACTCAGGTACAAGCAATTTCCAGCAATCGTCTGGTGAAACGTCAGTACAATTGGGGAATGTTGCCCGATGATAAATATAGTCATCACTGACTTGAAAATCAGGTAATTTTTGAGACACTAATTTATCTCTGAGAGCAGAGTACTTTTCCGATTGAAATGCACTGGAAGATAAATCAATTTCGGAATGGACTTCAAGGTCTATTGCAGCAATATCGTAAACATCCTCGAACGATCGAGACAAAGCATCCGCAACCACAGTTTCTGTTCTGTTTCTTGCGATGCTCGATTTCGAAGGAATAACCCTGAAGTTTGATAGCCCATCTTGCCAATCTCCCGCTTAAATCTGATTGGTTCATTAGCCATCGAAGACTTGAGTGGTCGGTGACTACTTTGAAGCTATGACCGTCGATGTACATTCTGAACTTCTTAATTGCCAGAACTACAGCCATGCATTCGAGTTCTGTAACTGTATAATTATGTTGGGCTTTATTCAGCTTCTTAGACATGAATGCTATCGGACGTTCACAACCGGAATCATCACATTGAGCTAGAACTGCACCCACTCCATGTAGTGAAGCATCACACTGCTGCAATAAATGGTTTGTCATCAAAAGCTTCTTGAGCAAGATCGTTCCAACTGAAGGATTTGCCACGTAACAACTCTCTCACTGCAGCGATTTTGTTCAGATTTACTTGTAGTGTGCCTTCGCCCACCAGGTAACCGAGATAGTCTACTGTTTTCAGGCAGAACTGACTTTTCTGGACATTAATTGTCAATCCAGCTTTACGCAATTGGGTGGCTACTTCGGACAAATGCAAAAGATGGTCTTCGAAATTGTTTGACAAAACCAGCAAATCGTCGAGGTAGACTAATACATGCGATTTTAATTGATAGGGTATAACGAAATCCATCAAACGGCACATGGTTTGTGGAGCGTTTGACAATCCAAAAGGCATTCTCTTGAACTGATAAAGGGGCCTATTTGGAACGGTGAAAGCAGTCTTGGCACGGGATTCTTGATCTAAACAGATCTGCCAAAAGGCATCTTTGAGGTCAATTTTGGAAATGCAATGTACCGATGGAAGACGACTTAGCAGTCCATCCATAATTGGGATTGGGTAAGCGTCCTTTACTGTGACTGCATTTAATTTTCTTGCATCGAGACAAAATCGCACCTTGCCTGGTTTGATATGCAATGTAACCACTGGAGATGACCAAGGCATGAAGGTGCCTCTTCAATGACATCCATCTTAAACATGCGATCGATTTCTATGCACAAAAGTTTTTCTTTAGCAGGCGAAAGTGGATAAAATCGTTGTTTGATTGGTTTCGCATTGGATGTATCGATATTGTGCTCTATCAGGTTAGTCAATCCTAAGCCCTCGTTCACGAACGATGGGAAAAAGTCTATTACTTTCTGCAATTTTAATTTTTGTGAATCAGACAATCGTACGCGAGTAGAGTCTTCGGGTTCAAAGTTGATTTCGTTGATCAAAACTGTTTGCTTAATAGAAATTCCAAACGTATACCAGAAATCCATTCCGCTTTGCTTTATGGAAGGGACTATTAAGAATTCGAAGTTATTATCAACAAAGTTGTAAATCAAGGGAATTTGTATAGTGCCTGCAACATTTTGCGTTTGGCCATCAGCAGTTCGCACAACCGATTTAAATTTATTAAATGGCTTGCTTGATATTAATTGTTGTGCTAGCTCACCACCTATAACGTTTTTGTTGGCGCCACTGTCTAGGAGAGCTAAATGCGATTGACCAAATATGTCAATGTGTGTGAAAGGTCGAATATCGTTCTTATTTTGAACAATTGATGAAATCGTAAAACGGTTGAATGATCGTTTACGAATCCAAAACTTACGAATTCGCCGTGATGATCGGTGTTTTCGATTATGAAGTGAATTTTCCCCAAATATTTGCAATTTACGATTTGCATACTCCAGCACTTGCAAATGATATGGATTAAAAGTTTGGGATAATGTTACGTCAGGTTGAGTTGAGGGCAGAATGGAATGAACATCATTTGCCACAGAATTTGGTTCAGTTTGTATTTTCAAGGCTAACGGCGGACATTCGTTTTATTCGCATAACGAATGCCCTGCTGAGAGTTTTCCGATGTCGATTTACATTTTGCGCAGTTGGGTTTATACACCTCCGGTGTTCCGCAACCATAACAAAAAATACGGCGTGTCTTAAGGCAATTCTGGTAACCGTGACCTGATTCATCGCAGTTCCAGCACTTAATTTTCTCAGAAGTCCTAACGACTCAAATCTCGTCCTCGACATCCTGTTCTTCCTCAGACTGATCTTCGGAATCATCTTCATGCAGGATTGCGTTAACAAAACGCTTGCTTGTGTTCGGACGTTGGATTGGCTTTGTCCGGGTGCTTCGAAAGAAATCTTCGTGACGATGACATTCCCTACGCAATGTTGCTAAGTTTGGGGTGTCTATGTGCAGTAATTCGTGCTTGATCTCCGGTTTGAGATTATGACGAACTTCTACAGTAATCTCACTGTCCTGCATTGGTTCACTAAGGGAATCTGCAATGGAAAGCATTGCATCCAAAAAATCATCAAAATTTTCTGTGCTACCCTGTTTACGGCGACGCATAGCAATTTTAATTTCACGATCAGATCTCTGATCTTGATATCTTTCCTTTAAACGCCTGCATAACACGTTCCAATTCATGTTATCCACCGATCTGTGAACACGCCAATAAAATGCTAAGGCCGGTCCTGCAAACAGTAAATTAGCGAAATGGGAAAAAAGTTCGAAGTTTCCGTTCAGGCTTTGCGAAGTGAGACAATTTACGCGGTAAATAAAATCCTCAATGGCAATGTCGTTGGCTGAACCGCTGAATTTAATACGCCAATTTGATATAATATTGGAAATCCTATCAGGTCTATCCAAAGAAAGATCACTTCGATCGCTACGAAAGTCTGGTGAAGTCCTAACATGTGAATTGTTATTTCTTTCTGAGTTTATTTCGGGAGCTTCTCGACCGAAATTATTTTGTATGTCTTGCTGCAGCTCACTCTGTCCATTATTTACAAATGTGGATTTATTCAATTGAGTGAACGCCATAGTGATTTGTTCTGTCACTGATTGTAGCATGCTTGCTTGAAAGGCCTGCATTGAACTTTGGACTATTTGCTGAACACGGTCTTCTGTCACAACTCTGGAATCTGAACTATCCCCGCTACAAATTTCCTGTTGGGAATTTGGATCAGACTTCTCATGTTGTTTGGCTGTATTCCAAGAACCTGAACGGGTCATCATCCTGTTACCTTGAGATTTAGTTGACAAAGAGATCCTAACTCGGATTGAGATCATGGCCTGACACATATGGGGCATTTGTCATGGTTCTTAAGGTAATTGTCAAGGCAATGTTTGTGAAAAGAATGTTTACAACGGGTTTCAACCAAATCCAGATTACGTACTGGCCCGTTGCAGATGGTGCATGTCACCGACGCATCCGTATCTACGTCAACTAAATTTTCATTACTTCGCATCATCATTTTCGAAGCTTCTAGAAGAATATATAAAGTCTAACAATTCCTCTCGTTAGAACAAGAAAAATAAGCGGTAAGATCCAACGATCAAAGATAAGCGAAAAAAGATAATGAGTACGCGCTAAGATCCAACGCTAAGCGACAAAAAGATAAAAGTTAAGCGACCAAAAATAATACCTGCGGGTCTTACCCTGAGTAGCAAAGCAGTAGGTTGTATAATTTAACAGGTACGAAAAGCTAACGGGGTGTGTAAGTTAACTAAGTTAACCGGACTGATCGTCCGCACACCAGCACCGGTCAAATTGCTGACCAAGCATTTGGCCGGAAGCTCATGCATAGCCGGCAGAAGCTCTGCGCATTGGCAGAGGCCGCTATGATGTTTTTCCCTTTGTTAGCTTATAGTCAGTTCGTTTTGGATATTCAAAGAATAAAGAGCAATCGCTCATAAAGCTTACTCCGGCAACTGTCGTTATCATTATAAATTACCATAGCTATCTGAGTCCCTAGGCCAGAAGCCAAAAGGAAGACAGTCATCTTCCCAACATAATCAGCGTAACTCTTCAAGTGAACTTACTACCTCCTACTCCCGTACGAGGAGCACCTGAAGATAATCAGCCAACCGACAACATACCAGTGACAGCGGCGAGAGATCCCCTCTACGGCTCTTCACACTTACCTTGACCACCAGTGACCCAGTGACTGCGGCGAGGGATCCCCTCTGCAGCACCCCACACTTATATTAATTGGCACCCAACTCCAGGAACCCACACCACTACCCTGAATCATGTAAGTGGGATTCTCAACTTAAACACTACTCCAAACTGCGTCTAGAATTTTAAAATATTTAAAATATTTGTGCGAGTTACATAAATAAATTAAGAAAATCGGCATTTCCACTACAATAAACGTTTATATGTGTTGCGAATTAAAATTATGTTACTGTTATGAAGTTTAAATATCGAATTTTGATTTGTGGTTGACTTTGCAATCCATATTGTGTGCATTTCGTTCCGCCTTCGCACATCCGCGGGACACTGTCGTTTCATTCGAAATTTAATTCGCTACATTGGCTTCACAGCCCTTTCAAGCTTTGTTGTTTTTGACCCACTCCACTTCGCTACCCGATACTGGCGCATGCATTGCTGTGACAATTTTGTGCCTTTTATTTATCTCTTTGTCTTTGCTGTGGCAATTTTTGTCTTTGTATATTTGTTTGCCTTATTGGAGACCCGCTCCCCGCAGGCCCTTCACCTTATCGTTACTTAGCTAGGCAGTGGCTCTGCTCGTTGAGTCTTCGTCCAATGCCTTCAAAGCGGCGACTCAGCCCCCGCGACCCCCTTGCCGTACTGTTTGGCCCCACGGGCACAACGGCCTGAGTATTCACATACATAGCTACCCATGAGCGAGTCATTCCGACAATATAGGAATTCTAAAAAGTGCGCTAGCGACTCAGAGTCCGAAAGCGACGATTCGACAGAAAACTCTGTACGTAAAAACACCCCAACTAACGCATTCACTGCATATAAAATGTCTCTCGAAACGGAACAAATTAAAGCTCTCATAAGGGCATTACAAGAGCAAGCCTTAGAGAGTCAACGCAGGGAGGCTGACTTGCGTAAAACAATTCAAGATCTGGCCGGCCAGGTCGCGGCCATACAGATTGCCCCTGCCCGGGCAGAAGCTCCCCCAATCAAGGTTTACAGACCAGTAGAAATCACCGGACTGGTCCCTTGTGGGGAAACATTGGATGCCGTTAAATGTCTTCCAGACTTTATGGGGACACAGGAGACATACGTCTCCTGGCGGCAAGCGGCAAATGCCGCTTACCATATGTTCAGGAAATATGAGGATAGTTCGCGGCACTATCAAGCTGTGGTCATCATCAGGAGCAAAGTTAAAGGCCCTGCTGATGCAGTTCTGTCGTCCTTTGGGACTATACTGAATTTCGATGCGATCATAAGTCGCCTCGATTTCACGTATAGTGACAAACGCCCGATACACGTTATCGAGCAGGAGCTAGGCACCCTCAGACAGGGAAGCCTGACGCTCCTCCAGTATTATGATGAGGTCGAGAAAAAACTCACCTTACTCACCAATAAGGCGACTATGTCTTATGAAGCGTCGGCAGCAACGGTGCTGTGTGAGAAGTTCCGAGATGATGCTTTGAGAGTTTTTGTCTCGGGGCTCAGGCGCAACCTCACAGACGTGCTATTCGCGGCAAAGCCTAAGGACATGCCGTCAGCGCTCGCCCTGGCGCAAGAAGTAGAGTCCAATCATGAGCGGTACACTTTTGCAACTTCATTTGCACGAAGCCAAGAGGATAGGGACCACAAGCAATATCCCAAAGTGCAGGAGCGCCAACGGGCCCCCCCACAAGCCGGCTCGCAGGGAAGTGCTGGGAAGAACCCGCACTTTACTAAGCAGCATAGAGCACAGGTGCACTCCGCTCCACGTAGCGACCGAATGGCCCGAGAGAACACGCCAGAACCCATGGACGTTGACCCGTCGTTGTCCAGGATGCAGCCATCTCACGCCCCGGCTTACCCGAAATCGAAGCCGGCCGCGTCTGGCCGTTCGGTCCCACCAAAAAGGCAAAGGGTCAACCATGTTGCCCAGGCCTCTGATGATTCGGACAAGGTTTATAACACCGCAGCCTCCAGTGCAGCAGCTAAAGTCGACGACGATTCCATCCTAGAGTATGACTCGGATACCATTAATTTTTTAGGGGAAAGTCCCTGCTACCCGTCATCAGACGAAGAGTAGCGGGGATCGACATGAAACTACTGGTTGATACGGGCGCGGCAAAAAATTTTATCCGACCATTTAAGGCGTCCGCCCGGTGCAGTCCCCATTTACAATCCATTCGATTCATGGTGTGACTACAATAACTAAGAAATGTTTTGTGTCCATTTTTAATCTTAAAGCTACCTTTTTTTTATTACCAGACTTGACCTCCTTTGACGCGATTGTTGGCCTAGACCTGTTAAAACAGGCCGGCGCGTCGCTTTGCCTAGCTTCCGGCAAGCTCAAATGGGGCTCCGGAGCAGAGCAAATTGACTTTCATACTTGCCCCGATGTCAATTTCACCAAAGTAGATTGCTCGGACGCACCGCCCTTAATTAAGGGTGCTTTTTTAAAAATGCTCGGGAATAGGAAAAAAGCTTTTGCTGATCCTAATGAGGCTCTTCCTTACAATACGTCGGTGGTAGCCACCATCCGGACGGTTGATGAGGAGCCCATTTATGCCAAGTTATACCCATATCCCATGGGAGCAGCTGACTTCGTCAACGGCGAAATTCAGGAACTGCTTAAAAATGGCATAATCCAAAAGTCAAAGTCCCCCTACAATAACCCAATATGGGTCGTAGACAAAAAGGGCACTGACGATGCGGGCAATAAAAAAATGCGCTTGGTGCTGGACTTTCGAAAACTTAACGAAAGGACGGTACCAGACAGATACCCCATGCCAAATATCTCTATGATATTGGGGAATCTCGGCAAGGCCAAATACTTCACGACCCTCGATCTGAAGTCTGGCTACCACCAAATCACGCTCGCAGAACGCGACCGTGAAAAGACATCGTTCGCAGTAAACGGAGGGAAGTATGAGTTCCGAAGGCTGCCATTCGGACTCAGGAATGCTGCAAGCATCTTCCAAAGAACAATTGACGATATTCTGCGAGAGCAGATCGGAAAGTTCTGCTACGTTTACGTCGATGACGTCATCATCTTTTCGGAAGATGAAAACGCCCATGTCAAGCATGTAGATTGGGTTCTGAAGAGCCTGTACGATGCTAACATGAGAATATCGGCGGAAAAGTCACGTTTTTTTAAGAAAAGCGTGAGCTTCCTGGGGTTCATCGTCACCAACAATGGGGCGGCGACTGACCCAGAAAAGGTTAAGGCCATAAAGGAATTTCCGGAACCCAAAAACGTATTTGAGGTAAGGTCATTCTTGGGCTTAGCCAGCTATTATCGTTGCTTTATCAAAGACTTCGCATCAATAGCTAGGCCCATTTCAGACATATTGAAGGGCGAGAACGGTAGTGTTAGCCGACACAGGTCCAGGAGTATCCAGGTAGAATTTTCCGAAGCGCAACAACGTGCCTTCGAAAAGCTACGCAATATCCTGGCGTCTGAGGACGTCATCCTGAGATACCCTGATTACAAAAAAGCGTTTGATCTAACGACAGACGCTTCGGCCTACGGCATTGGCGCAGTGCTGTCCCAAGAGGGACGTCCCATTACAATGATCTCAAGGACATTGTCTGACAGAGAGGTTAACTATGCTACCAACGAAAGGGAGCTGTTAGCCATAGTCTGGGCACTGGCTAAGTTGCGGCACTACCTGTATGCGGTTAAAGAGATAAACATCTTTACCGATCACCAACCTCTGACGTTCGCGGTATCGGAGTCCAATCCGAACGCCAAAATTAAGAGATGGAAAGCACGCATCGACGAGTCCGGCGCACGAATTTTTTACAAGCCTGGGAAAAACAACCTCGTTGCAGATGCCCTCTCGAGACAACAACTCAACGTTGTTGAAGAGCAAGAACCGGAGTCGTGCGCGGCCACGATTCACAGCGAACTTTCGCTTACGCACACGATCGAGTCCACGGACAAACCCGTGAATTGCTTCCAGAACCAGATAATTTTGGAAGAGGCGCGCTCCCATTGGAAACGCACTTTTATATTATTTGGGAATAAGAGGCGGCACTCGATCAATTTCTCGTGCAAACAAGCTTTGCTGGAGGAACTCGCCAACATCATTATCCCTAATGGTGTAAACGCCTTCCACTGTGATCTTCACACGCTGGCGCTAATCCAGGACGACGTAGTTCGACAATTTCCAGCCACGAAATTCTGGCATTGTAAGAATAGGGTCACCGACATCTTCGCGATGCAGGAGAGAAAAGAAATCCTCACCGTCGAGCACAACAGAGCTCACAGGTCGGCCCAAGAAAACGTGAAACAAGTACTCTCCGAGTACTACTTCCCGAAAATGACCAAATTGGCGAGCGAAATAGCAGCCAATTGCAAAACTTGCGCAAAGGCGAAGTATGACAGACATCCGAAGAAGCAGGAGCTCGGTGAGACACCAGTCCCGACCCACGTAGGAGAAATATTGCACATCGATATTTTCTCAACGGATAAAAAATACTTTCTCACCTGTGTTGACAAGTTTTCTAAATTCGCCATGGTACAGCCGATTCTGTCTAGAACCATAGAGGATTTGAAAGCACCCCTTTTACAACTTATGAATGTTTTCCCCAAAGCCAAAACCATCTACTGCGACAATGAACCATCATTGAAATCGCAGACAATAGTGGCTATGCTGGAAAACCATTTTGGCGTCAGCATTTCGAATGCACCGCCCCTACATAGCGTCTCAAACGGACAGGTGGAACGATTCCACAGCACGTTAATTGAGCTCGCCAGATGCCTAAAAATCGACAAAGGCATAAGTGACACAGTGGAATTGGTCTTGCTGGCCACAGCCAGATATAACGAGTCCATCCACTCTGTCATCAATAAAAAACCGGCCGAAGTCATGCGGGCAGATCCGGACGATCCACATACCGATGTCCAAGAAAAAATCAAAAACGCCCAGATTTTGACAAGAAAACGAGAGAACGCTTCTCGGCAGAACAGAGTGTTCCAGGTCGGCGACAAAGTCCTAGTAAAGTCAAACAGACGATTAGGCAACAAACTTACTCCTTTATGTGAGGAGAAGACCATCGAGGCAGACTTGGGGACCACAGTCCTTATTAAAGGGAGGGTGGTCCATAAAGACAACCTCAAGTGACCCAAGCAGAGCCTAGCCGCGGCTCCCTCGGAGGCACACTTTTATTCTTCCAATTTGTAGCCACTCGGCATAAGTTTTTTCATTGTTTTTATAGCCGCTTGGCATAAGTTTTTTATTTTTAGCCACTTGGCATATTTTTTATATATTTTCGCTATTATTGGTGGTGGGCAACTCCATTCCGAACAAGTAATAATTTATCACACACGTTACAGGTCGCTCCCAACCCTTCTTCTTTGTTTCCTGGCCACGACATCGGCCCACATTACTGACTATTCCCGAGCGAATTACATTCCCGTTGTAAAATCCCAAATAAGAAGACTTTACTCGTTGAGTTTTTGTAAGAAAACTGATTTTATTTGGAAATATCTTCGGTTTAAATAGGTGACATGAGAATCGCATCTTAAAGTAAATGGCCTACGCAGAGGCCTAAGTAAATAGTCCCCGCCTTATCGAGGTCCCACGCTCGGGCACATCTGCCTATCTTGAGCGGCGAGGACCTTATCTGTGGTCTCCCACTAAGGGACTATTTTAGGAGGCGGGGAACGATCTCAAGTGACTGACTCATGTAGTGTGCACTTAAATTACATGTTTTTGAGCAATGCACCCATGTCGCCTTAGATAACAAAATCCTAAATATAATTTATCGCTCTCGATTCATTTACATAAGATATGAACGGAGCCCAAAATTGTAAGTCTTTAAATATATTCGTGTTCATGTGTGAACATTCTGCCAAAGGGCCAGCAAGCTGAGATGTACATTAGTATATTAGTTGCATTTATAACAGTAGTGGACTGTATTTATTTGATATATGTTCATTTATTTTGCAACTAAGATTTCAATGGGCCTAGTTTTTCTGGCTTTTAATTTTATTGGATTACAATTATGGTTTATATTATTTTTAATTCAACAATTTGTACTCAATTAACTTATTTTAAACATTTTGCTTTTTCTATGTAGAAGTACATTTTCTATTAAACAACGATATAGTGGACTGTATATTTTTATTTGTTATATTATTTTATTGTTTATTTACTATTGATATTTATAGTACTGGCAACGGACCTGCAAAGGTTATTGCTTGCATTCTTTGTTGCACAGCACATTTGATCATGGTGTACAACTCAATTTGGAATAATAAAATTCAAAATACAATACAATGATTATAATGACTAAAGCCGTGTGGTTCCTCCAGATAAATTTCTTCTCGTCTGAAAATACAACATAACGCCACTCCTTAGACCAGTCATATGAGCTCGAGCAAAACTGAGTCGTGTTTAGAGGTAATTTTTTTGAGTTTTTCGTGTTCTTATTATTATATATGGTAAATATAATTATTAAAGATCCGTTCTTTTCGCGAGTGATTCTTTGTGATTTCTGCAGTGGTATAAACAAATAAGCGCCGTTTGGTGTTGTTTTTTGTTTGCACATAAACTGCACTGTGCACCTATTCTCTCGCTCTGCCACACAAAATCTAAAATTTCTAAGCGTGAGACTGCTCTCGTGCGGTTCTTTTAACAGCTTGCTTGAAATTTTTTGATCTTGTGTTTTTTAGACAAACATGGACGAAATCCGAAGTTAACGTTGCGCGAAACATTCGTAATTTTCGGAGTTGCGTCGACCGGTGCGTGCGGCAAACTGGCAGAACCACACGGTGGAGACGTGCTATATCTTGGCGCAGACATCACGCGAGTTGAATGTACGCCTGTTGCAGGTAAATAGCAAAATACAACATAGCGATTTCCCGCAGCGGATAGAACAACTGATAGCGCTGCCAATTTGGCGCAGTGGGCGATCTGGAGAGGGATGCGTTGCCAAATCCACTGTGCGATCAGTGTTTTGCTGCGACAGTTGGGCATGCAATTCAAAATTAAATTTAAATTTATATAATAATAAATAAATAATAATAAATAAATAATAAATTTATATAATAATAATAATAAATTTAAATCTAAGCCGTTAAAATTTAATTTTGATACTGGTTCCTGGGGAGCGCACCATTCGCTAAGAAAGGGGAAAAGGCACATAGGTCGCGGACAGACCAAATATCATCCTCTGTCGTCGTCTAGGGATCAGCTATTACTATTGGGATTTGGATAAACAGCCAAAAACCAATCCCACATTCGGTCATTCTGACGAAGCCTTCGACCCGAATGCTTCATCGTCATCACTGTCATCGTTTCCAATCGGTCATGGCTTCATGTTGCAGAGTTTTTGTTTGTTGCCTACTTTTTGGACATCATAGGCGTTGTTGTACTTCACCTATGGAACTTTATAAGGCCCCAAACACTTAGCTTTCAGCTATAGGTCGTCAACATCATATCGTCTTGCTGGCTTAAGTCGAAGTTTGTTTCTTGTTCTCGTTCTGCAGTCTCAGTATCTGAGCCTTTGCCTTTACTCGTAACTCGCTGCGTTCTTCATTGAACACTGCTACGGCCTCTTTGTTTATCAAGTCTCGTATCTGAAGATCACCTTTCGTTCTAATTTTAACACTAACCAGTAGCTCAAATGGCGTCGTATTAATGCTTCTGATAAATGTTGAATTGATCCCCTGTTGTACTCTGTTGACATTGTATACCATTTCGTGGGGTCATCGACACTTAACTAGTACTGAAAGACAACACGCATTAATAAGACCAAAAGGCATTACCTTGTACTGATATAATGGCTTTCCCGGTATGTTTTATCGCGAGACTTAGGATATATAGGAATTGCCAATAGGCGTCTTTAAGGTCTAGACTGGAAATGAAATTCGCCCTGGAAAGCCTACTAAGAATTCCATCAATTTGAGGTAATGAATACTAGATACTAGATGGATACTAGATACTAATGGGACTAGATGGAATTCCTGGAGCTGTTATTAAAACAGCGGCGCTGGGTAAACCTGGTATCTTCAGGGCCACCTTCCAGCCATGTCTTCTGGAGGGAATCTTCCCAACAAGGTGGAAAAGCGAGAAGCTAGTGCTGTTGCCGAAAGGCAAGGGTCCAGAACACGCTGAAAGCAGCTACCGCCTCCTATGCATACTGAAAATAGTTGGAAAACTGTTCGAACGTATCCTGTATACTCGAATAAAGGCTATCACCGAGAGCACCAACGGCCTAGGAAGCCAGCAATATGTCTTCCGGTAAGGAAAGAGTACCCTGGACGCTCTCTCGGTCGTCAGTAACATCGCCAAGACCGCTCTTGCTGGTGATAGATGGCTAGGAGGCAGGAAAGAATACTGCGCAATAGTGACCCTGGACGTAAAGAACGCCTTCAACACCGCCAGATGGCCTGTAATCCTCGGATCCATGAACCGTATGGGGATCCCGGAGTATCTGAGGATAGTCGTTGGCAGCTACTTTAGGGACCGGGTCGTATGGTACGAAATGGAAGCCGGTCCAAAAAGATACCGTGTTTCGGCAGGTGTTCCCCAAGGATCGGTACTTGGACCAATCCTGTGGAACATTATGTACGATGGGATCTTGGGCATCAACAAACCCATGGGAGTAGAGCTGCACTGTTCTGCTGTCGATGTGGCAATTACAGCAGTCGCCAAAACAATCACAGGGTTGCAAGATAAATTTAACACTACGATTGGTGCTGTCATCCACTACACTGTGGTCCAGAACTCGATTTTTTTGGCATAAAGTCTAGAAAATGAGCTACAGACTTGAACATTTTGTTGTTAAATCGCAAATAGTTTGCACACAAAATTTGGAGTCTGTGCGACCATGCCCTCTCTTGCCTCCCATATTAACAACTGGTATTACTCAGGAGTCAACGAAAGTTGGTTGTTTTCTTTTTTTTTATAAAAATGTGTATATTGTTTTAAAAATAATCAATAATGTTCTTTTTCTAGTTCATTATTATAAATTTCCGAATCTGATCTCGAATCAGAATCAGAATGTGAATCCAATATTTTGTCTGATGGATCAGGTTTTCAATTAGACTGTGTTTCCAAAAGACTTATTACTGCCTTCGGAAGTGTTTTTTTGCTATTTTTCCTATCTCTTTCTTTTAAACAAATTGTTGATAATAATGTCCGAGGAATCAATCGCTATTGATCCGACTATTTTTCCCTGCATGTGATAGTCGGTCCCTTTTGTAAAGTTTATTCGGGGCTTCACTCGCATTTTCGCCTAGGCATCCAAGTGGAACCAACGCCGAATTATTGATTTGAAATCCGTGACCAGTACTTTATGGATCGTTGGTGACATAGGATACCATGGATATGTTTGCAATGCAAACATAAACCTAGTTCAATTTGGGGAATAGGTTCGTTCGTTTAAAATCAATGAACTAGGTCGTTCATTTAGTTCAATCGTTCATTTTTTAAACTTGCTTAAAGGTGCTTCACAAAATAAAAAAGTTTTGAATTTATTTTATACAATGCTGTCATAGAAAATTAATATTATTTATTCAATTTATGTCAAAAACACTTATACATAATAATAATAAGAAATAATAAAGAGTTTAAAACTATATTGAACTATAGTGAACTATAAAGACAGACCTAGTTCGTTCGTTCAGTTTGGTGAACAGTTCAATTTAGTTCGTTCGTTCACGAACGACACAACACTAATTTGTATATATAATTTAAAAGTTATATCGCAAAAAAAAAGAAATTTGTCGGAAATTATAAAATAGTTGGACGATTTGCTATTAACATAATGTGAAACTTTTCCAAAAGAAGAGCTGGTTATCGACAAGAATTTGGTACTTGCGAAAGCTCATCTTGCCGTATTACCATCATTGCTATTGCCACTGCCATTCTGCTTCGGCATGTTTACTCGAAGGCCCATTTCTCTCCACATTTCCTCCTGGATATATTTTTTTTAGAATACTTACTTACTATATATACTTTATATACTTAATATAACCTTGTCCTCTCCTTTAATATGCCACTTTTTTATATAGGCTCTGTATGATACGTTTAGAACAAATACAAAAAACCGGATCCAAGCATGGAGTGGATTTACCCCAAACTGTACAGCTTTTACTTTTGGTGCAAAGGTTTCTGACCACAGATCGGACAACATTGAGTAGATTTAGTGTCTGTTAATACGTTTAGGACTTTTCCATCTATAAGTGTCATGTGCATTTCATAGGTAATTCTATGTCACGACATCACATTTATAAGTGAATGGCGTAAGATTATTAATTTGATTATCTAACTGATTTTTTCCATCATTATGTGGACAGCAGTTTCCTTTATCAACTCAATTTTTAGAGGCAAAATCGAATGGACTGCGGTTCTCTGTTTATCCAGATATGCCTATTAAACGAATCTATAATTTGTATGGGTAGCTTTGAAGTTACAAATAAAGATTGATCAGAAATTGGTGTGCCAAGTGCTTCAGTTTAAAATTGCTGCTTGTAAGCAGTCTGACCAGTTGTCCTATCAAATCCGTAGTTGCAAATTAATTTGATTTTAAAGATATCTGGAAATTGCTTGAAAACATCAGATTGCAACTTAATTAATCTTTGCGCTGTATGATCCAAGAGATTTTTTTTACTTCTATACCCTCTGGTCCGCACTGTAATTTTGCTTCGATTATAGGACGGATGATATATGTCGCTGTTATGGCTTTTATTTAAAAGCCTGGTGCTTATACATTGCTGTTTTGTCAGAGTGTTTTGAAAGAGGAGGTGAAAGAGGAGTTGGTTTTTGCCACTGAATGTGCATCCTCGATTCGCTTGGAAATTCTGGTGTTAAAGTTTCATTCTTGCATTCTTTTCTAGCAGAAACAGTTGCTGCATGAATCAAAAGACTTGTGTCGTGATCACTTTCACTTGCTAGATTGGATGACAGTATCCTTTTGAATCTTCCTCCTGAATTTTGGTAAGATAAGTCTCGGCGTCCCATTTGCTGTGGTGTCTTGGGGTTTTCAAAATCACTAACAAGAATTGTTATCTTAGACGCCATCCACTTAGTATATTTGGAAATAAATCGTTCTAGATGTCTGTTACGCTTTCTTTCCTTTAATAAATAATTCAAAATTTAATATTTTTTTGTGAACCTCTTCTGTCTTTTTGGATTCCAGATTATTGTTGTTGATTGCAGAATAAACGTAATCTGAAACATAACTTTCTTGCCGATTGTTACGCCTCCAAATGTCCAGGAGGTCGCTATGTCTGAACTCGAACTATTCCTATATAAAATCAAATTTTGAGGAAAAAGAGCAAAAATGGGCCAAAGATATTGCTTTACCGTCTTAGACAATAGGTAAAGGTACAAACTGACGTTTTTAACTTTTGTGAGAAATTGTCAGAAAATGAGTTATAATCCACGAAACACAGGGGACACGTTAGAATTTTCTGTTAAAATACACATAAATTGGATGTTGCACAACACAAAAACAGTACAACTACACATATATTAACTACATACGTTAAAAACAACGTACCTTGGCCTTTATTTTTCCATATTTGACTATAATTTATGGCTACGTATTAACGATCGTACCACGTGCAAAAGTAAGCAAATAATTTGGCGGGAATTGCATTCTCCGAATCAGCTGTTTAAGACTTCACCTTTATAAGCATTTAAAACGATTTAGTGAAGCTTTCGGTCAATTTTGTCTTTGGTTTTTATTTATATGATCAATTTTCTATTAGAAAATAATTATTGCTAAAGGACGATATATTGACATAAAAATTTAGACTTTATGCCAAAAAAAAGGAGTTCTGGGACGTGGAGAATATGCTAGCCTCCGTCAATGGCACACACACGACCTCCCAAGGGTCCTAAAGTATCTGGGTGTAATGATAGACCACAGACTATCGTTCAAGGATCACACGAATTACGCCAGGAAAAAGGCAGCAGCCACAAAAGCAGGCAAACGTCGCGGCGGGAAAGGTGGTCACACCAGCTCATCCCTGAGTTGATGGTCTGGGCAGAGTGTCAACACAAATGCCTGGGCTACCATCTAACCCAGTTCCTCACGAACCATGGCTGCTTTCGGGCCTATCTACTCAGGTTCCGCCACGTAGAGTCAGCCCAATGCTTGTTGTGCGTCGATCGTGAAGAAACAGCTGACATGTGCTAATGCACTGCTCCAGGTTTACAGAGGACAGCGAGGCATGGGAGCTGGGCCTTATCATTAATATGATTAAGCGAGTCCGATCAGACGAGATGGCCAACTGAGTGGATGGCTAATTTAATTTCAATCTACTAAAAAAGAACCGTATACTTATATTTTATGCTAGAGCATTCGATTTCAGCTGGCTGTACCCCTTTCTCTTTTCCAGCCAAAATCAGAGTAACGGGCAGTTGACTACCGCGTTTTTTCTCGAATAAAATATTTCCGTCATCGACCTCGTGTTTCATTAAACCCTGCTTAAAAATATTTCGCTCAATGAATTTTCTCGAACAGTGGACATGTTATATTTTCCAGATACCGCTCTACCGGAGCCCAAACCAACATTCCAAAGCAATTAGTAGTTTTAAACAATTTTGAGTTATTTTTTATTATAAAAATAATTCTCGTTTAGAAGCTTAAAATCTATATACCAATTTTTTCTATATCATCGGCACTATCGGTATTTAACACTTCAATTTTTTTGTTGAAATGTTTTTCGATATCGGAACACACTTTCATGGTCTTCTCATCCGTTATAAGATTTATGGCGATTCCAGACTTTCCTGAAATAAATTGAATAAATATAAAAGGTCATAAGAAAACAAAATATAATTTTGAATTTAGGTAACACACTTTTTTGTAATATTTATATAGTGACATATCCATAAGTCCCTAAGACTTAAGCATATGCCTACATACTAATACACTTACAACATATACACCCCAATACAACATACACTACTCCGGATGTACCCAACAGATACCAGATAAGAATAAGATTGTTATATGATCCTCGAGAATGGAAAAAACCCCAATTCTAGATAAGTCACCCACTGGTAGACTAAACATCCGTCCCCTAATTTAAACAATTCCTTGCTTAAGCCCTCGTTCCCACGTTCAAAGCTCGGACCCGCAATCCCGAAAAACAAAAGTATCGATTTCAATAAACAAATTATAAGAATCTAAGAGCACTTGTATCCAAGAGCAAATGCACTTGAATCCAAGAGAAACGCAAGCTTTTTCTCTTCACGATCAGAATCCTAAAGTCTAAAGTCCATATTAGAAAAGCTCGATACCGAGGCTTGAACGTCAATCAAATCAGAATAATTATCAGAGTTCAGTTTGAGACCTAATTGTAAAAGGTCGATGTTCTTGTCAAATAAAAAGTTTTGTAATCATTTAGTGAAATAAAAATTAATTTTTTTTTACTTATAAATATTGCAAGAATTTAATTGTCGCAGTCGGTAGGATCCAATAAAATAAAAGAGTCCTTTTAGTACGGTACTGATCAACTGAAGGATATGCGCTATACGACTAGCTTTCCAAGATCAGCGAATTAAAATAGTGATACGAAAATATTTAAGAGATCCGCAAAAGAATCTACGTGAAAGTAGTATTCAAAATAAAATCCCGTGCGGTCGGAAACAAAAATTAATTTAAATTTTTTAATTCCGAAACTTAAAACCAAGTTTAAAGAAAACTTAAAACCAACTTTAAAGAAAACTTAAAACCAAGTTTAAAGCAAACTTAAAACCAAAATAAACTCAAGAAAACAAAAGACATCATGGCAGTCCCACAACTCTCAGAAACACATCTAAACCAACTACTTAACCAAATCAAAAAATTAAATTACTACGATGGCGCACCTGGCAAATTATCTGGATTCGTCAACCAAGTGGAACAATTGCTTAGTTTATACCCAACACAGGAAGCCAGGCAGGCACACGTCATATGTGGAGCAGTGAAGCGGTTATTAGTGGATTCAGCCTTAGAAGTCGTAACACAGGAAAGAGCTAACACATGGCTGAACATGAAGAAATCACTGGCAATGGCATTTAAAGACCATAGACCCTATGTAACACTCATCAGACAATTAGAAGACATATCATACCCAGGAAGTATCTGTAAGTTTATAGAAAAACTAGAAACACAATACTGGATTATGTTCGATAAGTTAGTATTAGAAGGTGACCCTGTTGATAAACCGAATTATACCGAAATGTTAAACAAAACCGTTAAATCAGTAATAGATCGAAAACTGCCGGATAGAATTTATATGTCTTTGGCACGTAAAGATATTGATACCATCTATAAATTAAAACAAGCATCAATGGAATTAGGCCTTTGTGATGCTATTCCAGAAAATCACCGTTCTAATAGAACAGAAATGAACAAACGTAGGAACGGGGGAAACTATAATCAAAATAATAATCAAAAATATTAAAATAATAGAAATCACAACTATAGTAATTATTATCCTAGCACGAATCTGAATCACAATACACAACCACCTCAAAATTCGACTCAACCTATGACAAATCAAAACCAATATTCACCGCGTTTAATACCGAATAATCAAAGAGGGAATTATTATGCATTTAGACGAGACTTAACACAAGCTCAGCAGAACAACCCACTTAATAAAACCCTTAACTTCCAGCCTTCGACATCAAATAATATTAACAGACAAGGGCCAGTAAAAAGACAATGCGAGAGTCAGAGGGACCAAAGCAGGATGGATGTAAATTTTCATCAAGCTAGAGAAGAGAATGATAGAGAAGGACACACAAGTCCCTATGTAAATATAATTCATCATAATAAAAATTATAAGGGAATGATCGATACCGGATCATCAATTAACATCATAAGAGAAAATTTTGAGCATTTAGAACAAAAGGAAGAAAACCTAACAGTATACACTATTTAGGGACCAATAAAACTAAAGAAAAGTATAATAATAAAACCTACTTCAGTATGTCCGTCTGCTCAAAAATTCTACATTCACAAATTTTCTGACAACTATGATTTCTTGTTAGGTCGAAAGTATCTAGAAGATACAAAAGCTAAAATAGATTATGCTGACGAAACAGTAACATTAGGCTCTAAAGTATTTAAGTTTCTCTATGAAGAAAAGAAGGGCGAGACCGCATCCAAATGCCTTGAACCACAACAAAATAATGATTCCGCTCTAGTGGACAGAATCAAACCAAAAATGCAAAAGGTTAAGACCGCAGCTAAGTGCCTTAAACCAAAGCATCAACAGCAGAAGAAGGAGACTGCATTACCCAAATGCTTCATTTCAAATGTTATTAAAGACACGGTGGACAATGATGTAACACATCCCGATCCCATGTCCGTTGACAACGATATAGTCAACTTTGCGATTAACAATGAGTTACGCGAATGTAACGAGTATAGACTCGAACACTTAAATGTAGAGGAAGTTGAATGTTTAAAGAAGGTCCTATACGAACATAGAGACTATTAAACATGTCATCCAAACTCAACAAGACGACCCAGTATACCGTAAACCCTACAAAGTCAACAAACAAATTAATGAAATGATAGAACAAGGGATTGTTCGCAAATCAAAGTCTCCTATTCTCCTATTCTCCTAATTTGGTGGTCCCCAAGAAGGCAGATGCCTCTGGGAAACAAAAATTCAGGTTGGTAGTCGATTACAGGAATCTAAATGAGATAACTGTTAACGACAAATTTCCCGTTCCCCGAATGGATGAGATATTGGAAAAATTAGGTAGGTGCCAATACTTTACAACTATAGATCTAGCTAAGGGATTTCACCAAATCCAGATGGATGAAAATTCTATTGCAAAAACAGCTTTTTCAACTAAGCATGGGCATTATGAATATACTCGTATGCCCTTTGGTTTAAAAAACGCTCCAGCTACTTTTCAGAGATGCATGAATAATCTTCTGGAAGATTTAATCTACAAAGACTGTTTAGTCTATTTAGACGATATTATTGTTTATTCCACTTCATTGGAAGAACACATTTTATCCCTAAAGAAAGTCTTTGAAAAACTGGAGACGCTAATTTAAAGTTGCAACCAGATAAATGAGAATTCATAAAGAATGAAACTGAATTCCTAGGACACATCGTCACAACAAATGGCATCAAACCAAATCCAAATAAAACCAAAGCAATTACAAATTTTCCATTACCCAAGACACCTAAGCAAATAAAATCATTTTTGGGATTATGTGGATTCTATCGCAAGTTTATTCCTAACTTTGCCAAAATAGTTAAACCCATGACCATCAAATTAAAGAAAGGTGCTATAATAGACACCAAATGTAAAGACTACATCGAATCATTTGAAAACTAAAGGTTTTGATAACTTGAGACCCGATATTAATCTATCCTTATTTTTCAAAACCCTTTTCTCTGACAACTGATGCCAGCAATGTAGCTATTGGTGCAGTGTTATCACAGAATCACAAGCCAGTTTGTTGTGCCAGTAGAACGCTAAACGAACATGAAATCAACTATGCTACGATTGAAAAAGAATTGTTAGCTATAGATTGGGCTACAAAATATTTCAGGTCATACCTATTCGGCAGGCCATTTGAAAAATTAAGTGATCACAAGCCACTGGTATGGCTCAACAACATTAAAGAACCAAACATGAAAGTGCAAAGATGGAAAATAAAACTCAATGAATTTGATTACAAAATCAAATATCTTCCAGGCAAAGAAAGTCATGTCGCGGATGCTCTTTCCCGCACGAAAATAGGACAAGTTATGGTTGGCGAGGTCGCAAACAGCGCAGACTCAACTATGCACAGTGCCATTGAAGATAATCTAAATTACATATCCATAACAGAAAGACCAATAAATTACTTCTCTAGACAAATAGAGATAGAAAAAGGCGACAACGACACATTTCTTCCAAAAGTTAAAGATTAAAATAATCTATAAAGAAATGACACCTGAACTCGCCAAAAACCTCATTAAGGAATATGTGTGTACCAAAAAGAGTGCAATTTATTTCCCTAATGACGAAGATTTTCTGATCTTCCAGAGAGAGTTTACCGAAATTATAAGCCCTAACAATTTCACAAAACTCTTGAGATGCACCACAAATTTAATTGGTATACTAACGTATGCAGAATTCAAAGATATTAATCTTAAAGAAACATAAGGAACTTTTACATCAGGGTATAGAAAAAACAATCAATTTATTTAAAGAAGAATATTACTATCCTGATAGTCAAAAGCTTATTCAAAACATTATCAATAAATGTGAAATTTGTAATCTGGCAAAAACAGAGCATCGAAACACGAAATTGACATATGAAACAACACCGGAAATATTTACGTGATAGACTTTTATCTCACAGGAAACCAGATCTTCTTATCTTGCATTGATATCTATTCGAAATTTGCATCACTAGTTGAAGTAAAAAGTAGAGATTCGCTAGAAGAAAAAAGAGCCATTACTAAAATATTCAATGATATGGGAAAACCGCAGAAATTAAAGCAGATAAAGACTCAGCTTTTATGTGTATAGCCTTACAAAATTGGTTAAGATCTGAAGGTGTACAAATTTCTATAACTACTAGCAAAAATGGTATATCTGACATAGAAAGATTCCACAAGACCGTAAACGAAAAGCTAAGAATCATTGGTAGCGAGCAAAATATTGAAGATAGGTGCACAAAATTCGAAACAATTCTATACATATACAATCATAAAACTAAACATAATAGTACCAAAAGATTTCCAGCAGACATTTTCCTATATGCAGGCAGCCCAGACTTTAACGTACAACAAAATAAAATCGATAAGATAGAATACCTCAATAGGAATAGGCACGATTTCGAAGTTGATACACAATATAGACAGGCCCCACTTGTAAAAAGTAAAATAACCAATCCATTCAAAAGGACAGGAAGGATTGAACAAGTAGATGATAAACATTTCGAAGAAACAAACGGTGGCAGGAAAATCGTTCACTATAAGTCAAAATTTAAGAAACAGAAAAAATTTAATAAGAGCAAATATGATAATTCCAGACCAACCAAAGAAGCACAAAGTACACAACATACTTCTTATAATGCTTAGTTGCATACTATCATTTATCACCATGGTCAAGTGCAACAATATAGAAGTAAATCCAATAAGCGCGAAGAATGGATATCTTATATTCCAAACAGGAACAATGGAGATTTCAACCAGCTATGAATACCATTATTTAAGCATAAACATAACAAAGACCATGCTCATGTTCGAAGATATTGTAAATGAAGCAAACAACTATCCTAATGTACCACAAATACAATATTTAGTCGACAAATTAAAACGAGAAAGAAATGGGTTAAGAATTATTAGTCGAAGTAAAACAGGTCCTTTAAACGTAGTAGGAAAAGCATACAAATACTTATTCGGCACATTAGATGAAGACGACAGAGAAGAGTTAGAAGAAAAAATAAACAACATATCAGAAGACTATGTAAAAACCTAAGAACCTAAACACGATTATAGATGTAATCAATAGTGGTATAGATATAATTAATAAGCTCAAAGTATATAAGGACCAACACCAACAAATTTCAGTACTAATATTTAACCTACAGCAATTTACAGAATATATAGAAGACATAGAATTGGGTATGCAATTAACCAGACTAGGAATTTTCAATCCAAAGTTACTAAAGCATGACTATTTAAAACATGTAAATTCAGAAAAAACGCTAAAGATAAAAACGTCAACTTGGCTTAAAACAGACACAAACGAAATTTTTATTATATCCCATGTTCCTAGCGTTCGCCAAAGTTCCAATATTTCAAATAGTTCCGTACCCAGATGAACATTTTAACCGAGCAAATATTCGATAAATTTTACATATTTGATAACCAAGTATTCCATGAAGATACCAATAGGGTAATATTTGGCAAATGTAGTATTGGATCTGATCCTCGAGAATGGAAAAAACCCCAATTCTAGATAAGTCACCCACTGGTAGACTAAACATCCGTCCCCTAATTTAAACAATTCCTTGCTTAAGCCCTCACCCCATCGTCACGTTCCCACGTTCAAAGCTCGGAGCCGAAATCCCGAAAAACAAAAGTATCGATTTTAATAAACAAATTATAAGAATCTAAGAGCACTTGTATCCAAGAGCAAATGCACTTGAATCCAAAAGAAACCCAAAGCTTTTTCTCTTCACGATCAGAATTCTAAAGTCTAAAGTCCATATTAGAAAAGCTCGATACCGAGGCTTGAACGTCAATCAAATCAGAATAATTATCAGAGTTCAGTTTAAGACCTAATTGTAAAAGGTCGGTGTTCTTCTCAAATAAAAAGTTTTGTATTCATTTAGTGAAATAAAAATTATATTTTTTTCACTTATAAATATTGCAAGAATTTAATTATATAAGTTAACACGCGCAGGGCCAAAATCGCTAACTCCACGATAAGACCGGACGCAGCCGCAGTAACGTCAGCGCGACTGCAACTAAGTCGCGAAATATGACTCCTGCATTCCAACATTCTACTGCCCGGAGCGTGTGAAGCGCAATGTCAGTATTCTGCCGTGAGCGCTGCTTCAGAAGACGGGCTACTTCATATTAAGCTTAAGTTTTCTGTCTTTAGTTTAAAAACTCATCTGAACGCGCATAGTCGCAGAATAAACCACAATAAATAAAATTGTTGGCAAATGTAGTTGTTAATTGGCGCCCACGGCACTCTTATAGAACTCACAATATTTGTTCACCAGCCAAAGCTGTGACAAATAAACGAAAAAGTGCGAAGTGAACTGTGACAAACAAATTATAAGTGCAAAGCTAATTATAGAACTCAGAATATTTGTTCACCAGCCAAAGCTGTGACAAATAAACGAAAAAGTGCAAAGTGAAGTATTTTTTCCGACCAAGAACACAGCAAACCAGCAAACAAAGCGAAAACAAGAATAAAAATAAAAAAGCTAAACAAACGGTTTAAACAACATACAAATTAAAAAGAAAAAAACGGTTAAAACAACATACAAGTTAAAAAAAATAGAACCCCAACACGAAGTGTTGAGAGAGTAAAGAAAAAATCAACAAATCAACAAGTGCACGCATCGGCAGTTTAAGCAGTTACCCAGAAATGAAATACATGTAAGTGATTTGTTCATTGTGCCATTATAAATGCAGAAAAGATTTAGCGACAGTAGTTTAGAAGACTATATCCCCTCTTACCGAGAATACAAAAACCGCACAACGACGCAACAAGAATCAGTACAGATTGACCTTCACATACGAAATTGTCTGGCAGAGCAAGCACAAATATTTGACCAAAAAATAGCAACTTTAACAGAACAACTGAACGCCTTAAAGGCTACTGCGCCAGAGGTGACAGCTTATAAGCCAATAGAAATCATACCAGAAGTTAGATGTGAAAAGCCCCTAGACATAGTTAAATCTATTCCTGAGTTCGACGGCAAACAAGAACATTATATCTCTTGGCGCCAAGCGGCCAACGCCGCATATAAAGTCTTCGAAGCTTATGACGGAAGTTCTAGGCATTATCAGGCTGTTGCCATAATACGCAACAAGGTTAGAGGATCTGCAGATGCGATCTTAGCATCATTTAATACAGTGTAGCATATTGGACTAATCTACCCTAAGAATACAATAGATGATTGGGTATAACATAGCGTCAATACATTGTGACACTTTGTCATAACAAATATAAATATACAAATATACAAAAAGACCACCAAAAACTACGTAAGCACTCCAGCGCCCTAGTAATACGATCTAACGCTTATACATAAGCCGATCGCGGAGCGTGGGAATGCTGAGCATGCACTTTGCAGCTCAAGTGGTCAATGCCTTCTGCATACATATGTATATGTATAAATGTAAGTAAGAATACATAGATATAAGCAATGTATGTGCGGGTTAGCTGATCCCAACTTCAGCACACTTTGATTATTCGAATAACCCGCTTCAAGCAGAGCAGAAGCTCTGAGCTCCAGAGCCAAGTCTATTTCATCAACTACCAAAATACCGTACTACTTGTTGAACCTGTCACATGGCGACCGTGACAGGACCATTGCAGGACGCACACGAAGTGTTTAAAGTATTGTGCTAATAATTAAAGTCGACTGATCTTAGTTCGACTATAAATTAAATAAATTAATAAATTCAAATAACATTATAAAATATAATAATTGATGGCGGAAGAGCCACAATTCTCAAACGCACAGCCCACGACACAAAGGGACTTGCCAACGTTGGAAGAAGCTCTGCAGCAAAATCCTGCAGATGGACCACGCCCACTCACAATAGCTGAGTACCGGGCAAGGCAGAAAAGGAAGGAACCAAAGAAGCACAAACGCTCCGGAAAAAGGGTAAAGCTACTTAAACAACGCCGACTGGTTAAGGAAATGACCCAGTTGGCCAGAGACGAGGCATCCCGACAACGCTACAAAGGGCGTCTTGAGGACATCGAAAGCAAGATTTCGCAAGGTGCGAAACAACGCAAACGGGCTGCATAAATAAATGCCAATGCCCCAATTTGCCTTAATTTTAATTTCTAAACCCAAGCCGATGCGGGAAACCGCTGCTTGAAAAACACTAATATCTGTTAGGCTTTTTACTAACAATGCGGTTGGACAATTTTTTTTATATTGTAAACAAATATGTGAGCCAACCACATTTATTAACAACTAATATTTCCACGTCTCCGCTACTGAGTATATATATATTCAGCTGCAAACATTTTTTTTTAATGACAGAATATAACAATTCTTATCTTCATTAAACGTAAACATTTTTTTTATTTTTGATTTTCTAGAAGAATAAATTAATATCATCATAATAATTAGAAAAAACTCATAAATAGAAAAAAAAAAAAAAAGTTTCATTGAAAATAAACAGAAAAAAAATGGGAAGGTTTAGCGATTCTAGTGAGGCAAAGGACAATACTGCCAACGTAGTTAATAACGTAAAAATTATAGATCACACAGACGATATAAATGCGTTGTGGATCTTATTGCTGATCATTACAATAGTACTACTTCTACAATTTCTGCTTACAATTTATGTTAAGCATAACAAGATCATCAAAAGACGTTATATAAATAGGGCAAATCGTTTAGACCAGATTTAAAAAAAAAATAATATGGATTAGAAGAAAGCTTAATAAAAACTTTTTTTTACGACAAGAATGGAATGGAGCGAAATAGCGATACGAATAGACGAATTTCGCTTCAGGTTCGATAAGTCTTATAAATGTATCAATAGAGACGCAGTAATAAAATCCGAAACTTTGAAAAATCATATAGAGATATTAGTAGGAGAATATAATAATATAGTTACATTAGTAAATAAATATGCAAATAGGCTCACATCTGAACATAATAACAAATGTTTGAGGGTTATAAAATCCCTAAACACAAGATTAAATAACATCAGAAAAAGAAGGCATATTCTGATAGATGTACCAGAAAGTCTAAGTCAATTGGTTGAATTCAACACAGACCAGTTCAAAGAACTAGACGAATCTGTTCAATCAAGCGGCGCTGAGTCCGATAGTGACATTGAAACGCTAGAAGGAAGCGACCGAATTGAATTTAAATCTGAACCAATAACAATTTCTAAAATGGCACAGACATTGATAGAATTTATCAGGATAGCCACATCTCTGATACCAGAGTTTGATGGTAAACCAGAAAATCTACAAAGTTTTTTGGATGCTCTAGGTCTACTAGATAGCTTAAAGAGCACACATGAAACGACAGCAACAAGCCTAATAAAAACTAAACTTAAAGGCCATGTAAGAAACCTTATAAGTAATGAGCAGACGATTGCTGCAATCATTACCCAACTGTCAAGTGCAGTAAAAGGAGAATCGGTAGAAGTGATATCTGCCAAGCTTCTGAATCTACAACAGAGAAATAAAACGGCTAACCAATACACCCAAGAGGTGGAGAAACTGACAAAGGCCCTTGAAGGTGCCTATATCAGTGATGGTCTCAGCCAGTCCTTAGCAAATAAATACAGCACTACAACAGCTGTAAAAGCAATGACACAGAATTGCTCCATTGATAAGGTAAAACTTATCATGCAAGCAGGCACATTCACAAACATGAATGATGCCATCTCCAAATTTGTAAACAGTTGCACAGAGATAACAGGTCAAAGTAAGACTGTACTCTATTATCGACGAGGTGCAAATAATTATAATAGAGGCGCCCGGGGTTATAATCGTGGAAGAAATAACTACCACAACAATTACAACCGAGGCAGCAATAACAACAATAATAATAACTATAATAACCGTGGAGGTAGGCGAGGCCAAAACCAAGGGAGAGGCCGCGGAAACTACAACCATGGTAATAATAATAATAGCAGTGTGAGAATCGCGCAAAATACGTCGGAAAACTAACAGAACCCTTTAGGAAACAACCAATAAATGTAAAAGTTCATTCCATCAATTATAGTCTTAATATATTCGTAACCTTCTATAATCATTCAACTGAAAATAAACTAACATTTCTCATAGATACTGGTGCAGATATCTCACTTTTGAAAGTAAATTCTGATAACTTCGTAATTCAAAATGAAAAAATAATAAACATCGAAGGAATAGGCCAAGGTGTGATAAAGTCTCAAGGAACAACCTTAATAGAACTCCAATCAACAAAATATATTATCCCACATGAATTTCATTTGGTAAACCAAAATTTTGCAATACCATGTGATGGAATAATAGGCATTGATTTTATAAAGAAATTCAATTGTCAACTAGATTTCAAACCAAGTGAAGACTGGTTTATAATTAGACCCCAAAATTTAAATTATCCAATATATGTTCCGATAACATATAGCGCTGGCAACAATACAGTTCTTCTGCCAGCCAGATCACAAGTTATTCGGAAAATAGACATTATTACCGTAAATGATTACATATTTGTTCCTAATCAAGAAATACACAATGGGATTTATGTTGCAAATACAATACCAGCATCCAAACATGTATACGTTCGACTTCTAAATACAACTAATTTCGACCAAGTGGTCAAAGTAAATAAAATACAATATGAAAATCTAAAAGATTATGACATTCATAATACCGACACTGGAAATAGAAGCGAACAAATACTTTCAAAACTAAAGAAAAATTTTCCAGACCAATTTAAAAATCAATTAACAGAATTATGCACACAGTATAGTGATGTGTTCGGACTGGAAACCGAACCTATATCAACAAATAATTTTTATAAACAAACATTAAGACTTAAAGATGATGAACCCATTTATATAAAAAACTATAGAAGCCCGCATAGCCATATTGAGGAAATTCAAAAACAAGTAGGAAAATTAATAAGCGACAAAATCGTCGAACCGTCTGTATCTGAGTATAACAGCCCACACTTGCTAGTTCCAAAAAAATCATTACCAAATTCACAAGAGAAAAAATGGCGATTAGTAGTTGACTATCGTCAAATAAACAAAAAACTTCTTTCTGACAAATTTCCACTCCCTAGAATTGATGACATTTTAGATCAACTAGGTCGAGCTAAATACTTTTCATGCCTTGACTTGATGTCAGGTTTCCACCAAATAGAACTTGAGGAAAACTCTAGGAATATAACATCCTTTTCAACGAGCAATGGCTCATATCGCTTCACGCGATTACCATTTGGTCTTAAAATAGCACCAAATTCATTTCAGAGGATGATGACTATATCATTCTCGGGATTAGAACCCTCTCAGGCATTCCTTTACATGGATGACTTAATGGTGATAGGATGTTCCGAAAAACACATGATTAAAAACTTAACTGACGTTTTTAATGTATGTAGGAAATATAACCTAAAGTTGCATCCAGAAAAATGTTCATTTTTCATGCACGAAGTGACATTCCTAGGTCACAAATGCACAGACAAAGGAGTATTGCCAGATGACAAGAAATATGACGTCATCAAAAATTATCCTGTCCCTCATGATGCGGACAGTGCAAGACGATTTGTAGCATTCTGCAACTATTATCGTCGATTTATAAGGAACTTCGCCGACTATTCACGGCACATAACTAGATTATGTAAAAAGAATGTCCCTTTTGAATGGTCAAGCGAATGCCAGAACGCATTCGAATACCTAAAAGAAAATCTTATGCACCCCACACTATTACAATATCCTGATTTTCGCAAAGAATTTTGCCTTATAACGGATGCTAGTAAACAAGCTTGCGGAGCGGTTCTAACTCAGAACCGTGACGGGATTCAGCTCCCAATAGCTTATGCATCTCGTTCATTTACAAAAGGGGAAAGCAATAAGAGTACAACCGAACAAGAGCTAGCGGCAATTCATTGGGCAATTACCCATTTTAGACCATACATTTATGGCAAACATTTTACTATTAAAACGGACCACAGACCATTAACGTACCTATTTTCTATGACTAATCCCTGTTCTAAATTAACTCGCATGCGGCTAGAGCTTGAAGAATACGACTACACAGTAGAATACCTAAGGGGAAAGATAATTTTGTAGCAGACGCACTCTCACGTATAAATATAAAGGAACTCAAAGACATGCAACATAAAGTCCTGAAAGTCACTACCAGGCAACAAAGTAGACAAGAAAGCTGTACAGTAACAAATAAGGAACTATTGCCTAGGCAAAGTATCCAAAATGTATCTAAGCCCAACGTACACGAAGTCATAACAAATGATGAAGTACGAAAAGTAGTGACCTTGCGAATAACTGAATCTATTTGTTTACTAAAACGAGGAAATAAAGTTATTGCAAGAATTGATGTTGACGATTTATATACCAATGGAATTTTTGATTAAGGTCAGTTCTTCCAAAGGCTTGAAATGCAAGCGCCGGTATACTAAAAATCAGCCAACTCAAATTGGCACCGAGTGAAAAAATCTTTGAAACCATTTCAATAGATAATTTCAAAAATATGGGCAATATAAAATTGAAATCATTAAGAGTAGCGCTACTCCAGCCGGTGACCATTATAAAAACTGAAAAAGAGATACAATCGATACTGTCTACATATCATGACGATCCAATTCAAGGAGGTCATACAGGCATTACAAGAACGCTAGCGAAAATAAAAAGACACTATTATTGGAAAAATATGACTCGTCATATAAAAGAGTACATACGTAGATGTCATAAATGCCAAATGTCAAAAACAACGACACATACAAAGACCCCATTGACTTACACAGAAACCCCAACAAATGCTTTTGATATAGTGATAGTGGACACAGTTGGTCCACTACCGAAATCAGAATATGGCAACGAATACATCGTCACACTAATATGTGATTTGACGAAGTATCTAGTAACCATACCTGTTGCGAATAAGAGCGCAAATACTGTCGCAAAAGCTATATTCGAAAATTTTATACTAAAGTACGGTCCAATGAAGACGTTCATTTCGGACATGGGTACCGAGTATAAAAACAATGTAATTCAAGATATGTGTAAATATATGAAGATTGAAAATCTTACATCCACTGCATATCACCACCCGACTTTAGGGACAATCGAACGAAGTCATAGAACATTCAATGAATACATTCGTTCATACATCTCTGCAGATAAAACTGATTGGGACGTTTGGATACAATACTTTACATATTGTTTCAACACAACACCATCAGTCATGCATAATTACTGTCCATATAAACTAGTCTATGGAAGATTACCAAGGCAGTTCGCAAATTTTAATAAAACAGATAGAATAGAACCACTGTATAATATAGAAGATTACTCAAAGGAAATAAAATTTAGATTAGAAATAGCATATAAAAGAGCTAGACTTATGTTAGAAAAAGCTAAGTCTTATAGGAAACAAAATTACGATAAGAAAACTTCAGATTTCAAATTTAAAAAAGGAGATAAAGTTACACCAAGAAACGAAGCAGCTCATAAGTTAGATCCAGTATATTTAGGTCCTTATATGGTAGAAACTATAGAAGACAGAGATAACATTATAATTGGAAATAAAAAACAAAAGAAACAAAAAGTACATAAGGATAGGTTAAAAATATGTAATCAATGAAACGTTTCATTTCACTTAAGAAAAGGTCTGATCAACCTCAAAACAAAAAAAAAAATCATAAAAAAAAAATTTTATTATTTTTCCTTCTAAGAAAGTTAAACATAAATCCAAAAACATCGTAATTCAACATAAATTTTTTGTATTATTCTGTCTTTATACAAAAATGCTTTGAGACAAAACATTGCTAATAATTAATAAGAAAAATCAATATCAAAATATTGTTCCTTTCTAAACACAATATTAATATTGAGAACTCAATGACTAGATATATTACGTAATTTCTTTAAAAAGGGAGGTGTTGGACTAATTGGACTAATCTACCCTAAAAATACAATAAATGATTGGATATAACTTAGCGTCAATACATTGTGACACTTTGTCATAATAAATATAAATATACAAATATACAAAAAGACCACCAAAAACTACGTAAGCACTCCAGCGCCCTAGTAATACGATCTAACGCTTATACATAAGCCGATCGCGGAGCGTGGGAATGCTGAGCATGCACTTTGCAGCTCAAGTGGTCAATGCCTTCTGCATACATATGTATATGTATAAATGTAAGTAAGAATACATAGATATAAGCAATGTATGTGCGGGTTAGCTGAACCCAACTTCAGCACACTTTGATTATTCGAATAAACCGTTTCAAGCAGAGCAGAAGCTCTGAGGTCCAGAGCCAAGTCTATTTCATCAACTACCAAAATACCGTACTACTTGTTGAACCTATCACAACAGTTTTAAATTTTCACGCGATAATTGCTAGACTGGATTTCACATATTCAGACAAAACTCCGGTTCACGTAATTCAACAAGATTTAAGTACTTTAAGGCAGGGGACCAGCTCCTTTTGAAATATTACGATGAAATAGAAAGAAAGCTGACGCTTTTAACTAACAAAACTCTCATGACCCACGACGCAGCTTCGGCAGCTGTGTTAAATGACAAATATAGAAACAATGCACTTCACACATTTATCTCAGGCCTGAAGAAAGCTCTAAAATGGGCAGTTTTTCCAGCCCAACCTCGAGACTTACAGACTGCCCTGGCATTAGCACAAGAGGCAGAATCAAGTAACGAGAGAAGCATTTTTGCCGCAAACTTTGCTCGGCACATAGAGGAAAAAGCGCAAAAATCTGGGAATCAGAGGTCCCAAGGTTCGCGTCAAAACCCCCAGCAAGAGAGCGACGCTCTTTAGGAAAAGGTAACGGTCAAAAGCCGAACACTTCAGGTAGCGCTAGACAGAGATATTACCAGAAGCCACAAGAATCAACTTCCGAACCCATGGAAGTAGACACGTCATCACGCTTTAGACAGCCCACTCAAGCAACAAATTTTAAAGGTGGTCATTCAGCGAAAAGTCGCCAATCATTGAACCACATGCCCCAAGACCAAAAAACCGAATACGAAGAACAGGCAGAATCCGAGGCAAATGCGGCTGAAGACGATTTGGCTGTAATTTTTTAGGGGTCACTCCCTGCTTCTGTACATCACACTTACAGTAGCAGGGCAGACCATAAAACTTCTTATCGATACAGGGACTTCGAAAAATTACATTAAGCCACTTCTAGGGCTGCCACACTTTGTGCCAGTCGACAAGCCATTCCAGGTAAAATCACTACATGGTCATACAAGAATTGAACGGAAGTGCCAAATTCAACTTTTTAAAACTAAAACATATTTTTTTATTTTAGAAAATCTAAGTGATTTTCACGGCATTATTGGCCTAGACTTACTAAAAAAAATATTAACGCCAATGTTGATTTAGAAAAAAATTGTATCACTTATGATCGCGGTTTAGAGCCAATCAAGTTTACAAAATGCCAGAACGTAAACTTTATTAAAATAGACGATGGCGATGTTCCTGAAGTCATTAAAGATGACTTTAACAAAATGATTAATAAAAGAACAGGATCATTTGCAGATGTTAATGAGTCCCTGCCCTACAATATCAATACAGTTGCAACAATACGAACTGACGGGGAGCCAGTATATTCTAAACTGTACCCTTACCCAATGGGCGTATCCGAGTTTGTCAACGCAGAGGTTAAACAACTTCTAGCGAATGGCATAATAAGACCGTCCAAATCACCTTACAACAACCCGATCTGGGTTGTCGATAAAAAGGGGGTAGACCAATCAGGCCACAAGCTAAAGCGTATGGTCATCGATTTTCGTAAACTTAACCAAAAAACGACTGATGATAAGTACCCCATCCCAAGTATTTCAACCATATTATCAAATATGGGCGAGGCTCAGTACTTTACTACTCTTGACCTCAAATCGGGATTTCATCAAATCGAATTAGCGGAAAGGGACCGGGAAAAAACCGCTTTCTCCGTAAACAACGGAAAATATGAATTCTGTAGACTCCCTTTTGGTTTGAAAAATGCGCCAAGCATATTTCAAAGAGCCATTGATGATGTCTTAAGAGAGCAGGTAGGGAAAACCTGCTATGTCTACGTCGACGACGTAATTATCTTCTCTAACAACAAAGAAGACCACGTTAAACACATCGATTGGGTGTTAAACAGTCTTCAGACGGCTGGCATGAGGGTGTCTCAAGAAATTTCCAAGTTCTTCAAAAAGAGCGTGGAATATCTGGAATTCACGGTATCCCGCGGCGGGATTCAAACTTCGCCAAGTAAGGTTCAGGCCATAAAAGACTTCAAACCGCCAAAAACCTTGTTTAGTCTCAGATCATTTTTGGGGCTAGCAAGCTATTATAGGTGCTTTATAAAAGGCTTTGCCAACATCGCACGACCCCTAACGGACGTCTTAAAAGGCGAAAATGGTAAAATAAGTGCCAACAATTCAAGGAAAGTAAACCTTGAATTAACACAAGATCAACTAAAGGCTTTTAATAGACTAAAAGACGTATTAGCCTCTGAGGACGTTATTTTAGCATACCCAAACTTTAAAAAACCATTCGATTTAACTACGGATGCCTCAGGGCACGGTCTTAGAGCTGTGTTGTCTCAGGACGGACGTCCAATTAATTTGATTTCTCGAACATTACGAGACAACGAAGTAAACTTTGCAACAAATGAGAGGGAACTCTTGGCCATTGTTTGGGCCCTAAAAAATCTTCGAAATTATTTATATGGCGTAAAGAATTTAAATATCTTCACGGACCATCAACCGTTGACTTTTGCCGTGTCGGATAGGAACCCAAATGCGAAGATAAAACGCTAGAAAGCTTTTATTGACGAGCACAACGCAAATATTTTTTACAAGCCTGGCAAAGAGAATTTCGTGGCAGACGCCCTATCTCGCCAGAATGTAAATGTACTCGAAGATTGCCCAAACTCTGATATTGCCACAATACATAGCGAAGAATCTCTTACCTATACTATCGAAACGACCGAAAAGCCTGTAAATTGCTTTAGGAACCAGATCGTAATTGAAGAATCTATCTAAGAATCTTCAGGGAAAAAACCAAGCACATTATAAGATTTGTTGACCGTAACACACTTTTGCAAACAGTACAAGACGTCGTAAATGCCAAAGTAGTTAATGCAATACATTGCGACCTACCCATTTTGGCATTCATACAACACAGTCTAGTAAAAGCGTTTCCGTCAACCACATTCCGACACTCCAAAAATATCGTGATAGACATTGTCGATAAAACCGAACAGAGAGAAATAATTATTGCAGAGCATAACCGAGCGCACCGAGCAGCGCAGGAAAATGTGAAGCAAATTTTCCGGGACTATTTTTTCCCAAAGATGAATTCGCTGGCAACAGAGATTGTCGTAAACTGTAAGGTTTGTTCAATGGGTAAATATAATCGACATCCGGTCAAGCAAGCGATGGGTGAGACCCCAATCCCATCATATGTTGGGGAAATATTGCATGTTGACATTTTTAGTACCGACAAAACATTTTTTTTAACATGCGTCGATAAACTCTCAAAGTTTGCGGTCGTCCAATATATTACTTCACGCGCAATTGTGGACGTAAAGTCACCGATTTTACAGCTGGTAAACTTGTTTCCCAAAATAAGGATCATTTATTGCGACAACGAAAAATCTTTAAATTCCGAAACAATAAAAAATATACTAAACAATTTTGATATTCAGATTTGTAATGCCCCACCACTCCACAGCACCTCTAATGGTCAAGTGGAAAGATTCCACAGTACCCTTACAGAAATAGCCCGTTGTCTAAAAATAGATAAACACCTTAACGAAACCAAGGACATAATCCTTTTGGCGACCATTGAGTATAATAGGTCAATTCACTCAGTAACAAACAGAAAACCGACAGAATTAATTTGCTCCGCCCCTTCGGATTTATTAACAGAAACTAGGGATAAAATTGTACTTGCGCAAGAAAAACAACTTGGGTACATGAACCGAGATAGAATCCATAAAAAGTATAAAGTAGGTAAAAAAGTATGGCTAAAATCAAACAAACGATTGGGTAATAAACTGTCACCACTGTGCACGGAAGAAGCCATTGATGCTGATTTAGGTACGACGGTTCTAATAAAAGGGAGGGTGGTCCATAAGGACAACCTTAAGTAAACCCAAGAAAAAAATTAAAAACAAATATAAATAAATAAAAAATTTCATCGCTTTTTGTACTTTTAATTTTAATATTTTTATTACAGGTTAGGATATTTGTGTGTGCTGGCTTCCGCAATCACCTTGACAATAACGACTATGAAACTTAATGACCTTTCACACGCAGACTACATACCTATAATAGACGGTGACTTAACGATATGGGACAGATACGGATATCTCGGACACACTTCTAACATAACTTCTTATGAAACTTATGTTGAAGATACCAGACGGCAACTGAACTACTTTGGAAAAGACCATATGCGAAATTTGATAACTACTGACTTGGGGCACATAGAATCACTAATAGCTACGATTAGGGTACACCATAGACATGCTCGCAGTATAAATCTACTAGGTACAGCACTCAAGGTAATAGCCGGAACCCCAGACTTCGACGACTGGGAACAGATTAAATTTAAACAAGGGCAATTAATAGATTCAGCAAATAGACAGATCGAAATAAATACGAAACTTCAATCTCGACTAAACGAAATTACAAGGTCAATGAATGCAATAAGTAAAACCAAAGACACTAGAATAATAGAATAATAGAATATAATATTCTAGGGTCTTTGGTAAAACAGACAACGCGGACTCAGAACACCTATTTGAAAGTATACTTGCTAAAAATAGAATAATTATTACAAACCTAGAAGACTTGATACTGTCGGTAACTCTAGCTAAAATAAATTTAATAAGCCCCCTTATTTTGGATAGTGTTGACATTCATGAGCTGGCCAATGAACTTCTCACAAATACGAGCTTAGCAGATATTTTAAGAGTATCTAGCGTTAAAGCCTTTCAGAACAACGATTTATTGTATTTCTTAATCAAATATCCTAAACCAGAAACAGTTTGTAAAAAAATTAACGTTTTCCCAGTTCAACATAATAAGATAATATTAGACTTTGAGAATAATTATGTAGTAGCCGAATGCGGTGCACGAATCTACGCCGTCAAGGAATGTAACGCAGCCATGAGTACCACCTTCTGCAAGAGATTGCAGAACCCGACTTGCGCTCAACAATTGGTGTCTGGAACCGTCGCACAGTGCACCACTCTCCTTGGCCATCTGGATCCGGTGACACTTGTTGAAGAAGGTGTCCTGATTATCAACGACGCAACCTTCAGGGTCAAAGATAGCCTAGGCAGCAGTAAGATGATCTCGGGAACCTACTTAGCCACATATGACGATCGTATATCTCTAAACGGGACCCACTACGAAAACCACCAGGGCGTCCTAAAGAAGAAACCCGCTGCGGCAATGGCCTCTCAGATCAATGTGACCAGCCATCGAGATCAACTAAGCTTGCCGTTCTTGCACGAGCTGTCGCTGCAGAACCTCCAACATATTGGTAGTCTGAAATCTGACATCATTTCGAGACCCATTTAAAGCAGCGGCGTCACCATCGCCGTGGTCCTAATTGTTTATGGGATCATCCAAAGCATCCGTTACTGTCGAGTCAAAAGACGACACCCCGACTCCAGCATCGAGATGACGATACCTTCCCGAAAAGCCGAGGACGACTTTAACCTAACGCGGGGAGTAGTTAACACGCGCAGGGCCAAAATCGCTAACTCCACGATAAGACCGGACGCAGCCGCAGTAACGTCAGCGCGACTGCAACTAAGTAGCGAAATATGACTCCTGCATTCCAACATTCTACTGCCCGGAGCGTGTGAAGCGCAATGTCAGCATTCTGCCGTGAGCGCTGCTTCAGAAGACGGGCTACTTCATATTAAGCTTAAATTTTCTGTCTTTAGTTTAAAAACTCATCTGAACGCGCATAGTCGCAGAATAAACCACAATAATTAAAATTGTTGTCGGTTATTTTATATAAATCATTTGAATTTATGTGAGTTTTTTTTTGTTTCCATTTTATTTTTATTTTTCATTATTATACCCGTTAAAGCTTTTCAGACCATATAAAGTATATATATATATTCTTGATCAGAATCAATAGTCGTGCCATGTCTGTCGGAGCGTCCATCCGTCCGTATTAACGCCTCGGTCTCAGGAACTATAAAAGCTGGACAGTTGAGATTGAGAATGCAGCTTCCAGAGCCATAGCCACAGCGCATGTTACCACGCCAACTATAACGTCCACCAACCGCACTCTTGAAAAATTTGTTGATGTTTTGTTGACTTTTTGCCACTCTCACTCTAACGTGTGTAACTCTACACACGTTTAAAAAATGTTTTGATACGTTTTTATTATTTTTGTAAATTTCTGGCGATTTGCAAACTAAATTTTGCCACACCAATTCTTATGACTAAAACTGCCACGTGGCGTGGGCGAAACAATGCTGTTTACTCGTAATAAGATTATTATTATACAATTGCAAAATCTTAAGCTCTTGCTAAAATAAACGTAGTTAATACAAAAATCTGAGATCATGCAGACTTGAAGGATATTTGGATCGAGGAGCCCACCGCTACTCTTATGAAGGATATTTTTCCCGTTGCGTCTGTAAACGTTATACAGTCTCCCAACATTTTACATTTCATTATCAAATTCATTACAGTTAAGATTGCTTGTAACAAGATTACCACCTTTTCCCACCATGATACGATGTTCGATAATACGATGTAGATGCAGGATGTAACGGAGATCTCCACACCGTTAAGAGGGCCATTAAAGCCACCGTTTTTATTTTATTTTTATACCGCAGTTTACATCTTTCATTTAACATTTTCTACATTGCACCCGTCACTGCTTGTTAAGCAGAACAGATTGGAAAAATATTCCACCTTTGTATGTTTAGGAGTTTAGCTTAATTAAGTTATTATTTAGGAGAAAAGAATAAAAGATATAGGGGAATTTACTTTACCTTCTCTTTTCATCGGACGTTCACATTCCTCTTCCCGCTTTAACGCGATAGCCCGCCAAGAGTGAAAGCCGAATAATGGAGTAGAGGAAAGAAAATTAACCACAGTAGTAGTGGTAGTAAAGTTAAGGCGGTAGACTCCCTTCTCTCCGCCTGCTCTTCTCTTTCACAGGCAAACTAGATGCAGCGCTTCATCGTGGGATGTACAAAGCGAGTAAAACCTTTACATAAATACGAGAAAATAGCTGCCGATATAACAATTTATAAAAAATTGCTATTCTCTATATTTCTATTCTCTAGTTTGGGAACATAGGTTTTGTTGGAAAATTCCCGTAGAGAAAATGAATACTATTTTTACTATACTAATACAAAACAATAAATACCATTTTTTTTTAAATTCCAATTAAAAGAAAAACAAAGAAAAACCACTAATATATAAATCCCAAGCCTCCCCCACCCTACCCGAACTGAAATGACCTCCAAGTAGAATAAATAATTATTGTTTAAAAAAATCTTACTTCTTACATAAAGTCTTTTTTGTATTTATTTAGAAGCGATGAATCCATACAATGCAGTAATAGTACCATAACAGCGCAATTAACAAGGAAATAATAAAACCAAACCTTGCACTAAGCATGTGAGGACTTACAACTGTCTCATATTTCGAGGGGGTCTTTAGGGTTGTCCAATTGTTTTGGCGAAACCCTTCCTTTTTATTCTCTTAGAGGCCTAGCAGGGAGTAAGCGTCTAGCAAGTATACTGTGGTGTCGTCTAAGTCTATCACTATATCTGCTAGTGTGCCTGGAGATCTGCTCTTCCACTGTATGAAGATTCAGATCACGGTGAAGGGTAGTGTCACGTACATAGTATGGGCAGTTTGTAATTCCACGCATGGCACGATTTTGCAATACCTGTATGCGGTTGTCATTGGATTTTGCAGAAATACCCCAGACCTGTATTCCGTACGGCCAGATCGGGGCGACGTAGTGGACGTAGACTGCTCTTTTGGCTCTCAGTGACATGGTGCTTTTTCTGTTTATCAGCCATCGCAGTTGTTGCATCCTTTGATAGCATCTCTGAGCCGTAGCTTTCAGGTGCGGGCCGAAAGTCATACGTTTATCAAGGGTAATCCCGAGGTACTTAGCCTGTAAAGGTTGATCTAGAATTACACCTTCCAGTTCTATGGGTGCGGTGACGGGGCTTAAGGTCTTCAAGCCGAAGCAGGGATTGGTGGTCTTCTGTCGATTGTCCTTTAAATTCCATCTTTTGCATCATGCAGCCAGTGTGGTGAGGTACTCTTGGAGACCCCGAGCTGCCTCGTTGCAACAATTAGAGCTGTACAACAGGGCAATATCGTCAGCGTACGTAGCAAGTAGGGCCTTCCTGGAATCTACCATATGATAGGCGTTTGGGCATGGCAGATCTGCAGTAAATACTGAGTAGAGCAGCGGTCCGAGTACTCTGCCCTGCGGAACTCCAGCTCTCATAACGCAAGGAGTCGAATAGGAGTTTCTAACCCTGACCCTATCGAATGCCTGTTGCATGTCAATGAACACAGCATTACAGTATTCCAAATCATCAAAGGCCTGTATGATGTGTTTTGTCAGTCTGTTCACCTGCTCCACAGTGCTATGTCTCTGACGAAATCCAAACTGATGATCCGGCGCTCGTTAAAAATGTCATCTAATCTGTTGACAATCAGTCGTTCCCATACCTTAGATAGCGAAGATAAAAGGGCTTTCTTCAGGTTTACCGGGTTTATGTATCATTAAGATTTTCGACTGCTTTGGGAAAAACTGCACCCTGAGTATGGCATTATATATCAGCGCCAAGTAGAGAATTCCTCGAACAGGTAGTGCTTTTAATGTGACATTGCAAACATTGTCGATGCCAGGAGACTTTTTTAACGGGAGAGATTTGATAACTTCGGCAATTTCCTCAACCCTGATGGGCTTAATGGGTAGTGACATTTGCAGAGGTGTCTCTAGGCTATCAAGCGTCTCTTGATACTACTCCGTTGTAGCGAATTGGAAGTGGGTGAACCTAGTCTCCAGATTATGTGTAAAACAATTAGCCGGCTCCTCTTCATTTTTAGCAAGTTCACGCATTTCCATAGCGAGTATCCAGCATCCACTGTGTAATCCATAGAAGCTAGTTTCTGCCCAAAAAAGTTGCTTCGAAGTTCTCTTAAGACGTTTCGTAGTTGCTTTGCAGCACGGTTCCACCCCAGGGACCGGGTCTTGAGATCGAATTGCTCGCCTTCGGAGTCTTCTTTTCTGTGTCAGAAGCCTTTAGCCTCTCTTGTCAAGACTATCCCATGGAGCCTGTTGCTGCAATATCTGTTTCGTTTGCGAGTTGTTTATGCGTTGGCGCTGGGCTGGTCCATCCTTGGAGGGCGCTATGTTTGGATATCCTTTTACTACTGTAGCATAGGATGCTGCTCTGTTTCATTAATTTTTGCAAAGGGCTTTATATTAATGAAAAAGATGTTTAGTTTTTCGTCCTTATTAGTCCTAGACCTGGGGTTGTGAATGTGGAGTTCTTCGTAGCCTAAACATTTCAGATCGGCGGTTATGTCTTTGTTTGGTGTACTGTGATGTAAGTCCCTTACTACAATTCTGTGTGCTTTTCCTGTCAGCATTTGATAAGTGTGAAACTGAATACCAATGTTATCCATATGGCTTACTATTTTCCTGTAAGTTTCACTGTGTTTTGGAAATATTCTGACCGTTTCCCCTTGATTAGCTTTGACGACAACGTTATCTAAGCTTGTCTTTTCTTTTATAAGTTCAAACAGATCATTCAAGTTTCTAATATTTACAACAATTTGCGGTGGTTTTTTGTGATCATTAAGTTGATTGGTTGTATTGGATGGTTCCTGCAAGTTTCCAACAGTATGGGATCCATCAAGGTGAGAATCATCCATATGGGCATTGTCAATATCAGCACCCTCTATCATCATGCCTTCCACGCTATTTTCCACGCTATATATCCGTGTCCAGAATGGCAAACCTATTATTGGAACTTATCTTCTGGCTAGTCGTAGGGGGCGAGTGTAAAACGTGGCTGCTGTTCCCTCTTTTCGGGTTGCAGATGGGGGACAAGGGCTTTCCATTTTTCCTTTTGCCCGCTCTCTGGTTTTGATCATTTAGTAATCTTCTGGCAGCATCGCTGAGATTATCTTCTACGATGCCGGAGTTTGTCGATGTGGAACTTTCCTGGTGAATAGATCTTGTTCCAAGGCACGTGCTGCTTATTGTGGAATTTGCCATTGTGTATACGGTGCTATTGGCGCTAGTAAATGTCACCGTTGTTTTGGTGACTCTACTGATTTGAGTTACGTTGCTTGTAAAGCGTTGAATTGCTGAACGGCACTCATTTCTGATCTCATGGGGTAATTTTCCAGAACATTGAGAACATTGTGCTATGGTCACTCTGCTTCTTTAAAAGCTGGGAGCCATCAGAATTGATCTCATTCATTATCTTAATATTTACAAAATAACTTGCACGCTTAACTGTCCAAAAAACAGATAAAATACGGATCAGTTTTGCTGATAAGTTTAGATTTTTTTCCCCCGCCGGGTGAGGGGAATAAGTTGCCCGAAGGTCAGGTATCGTAGTTACACCGCACTTCGAGTAACGCTTTTTGTTATTGACCAAATGCTGACACCGCACGAAGCAGCGCCCGAATGTACTGGTGAGTGTTATTTTTAGCACCCAAGAGATTGCAACGATAAATCAAAATAGATGACTTTTGCATACGTGCGACACAACCGGTATCTATCAATGCAGATTTGCACAACGGTTACGCTTTTGTGGTATCGCCAATTTACTAATTTACTGGCATTTTGAGCCACTATTTGAAGATTACCGTCTTATGTTTGACCGGCTAAAGCTTCGACTCGGTCTTGTTGTCTTTCTTGCCTGGATTTGACTGGTATTGGCTTTTAAGGTCCCCAGACAAGTTTTCAGCAGACGGTAAGGGAGCTGGAACAGACGGGACAAAATTTATTTTTCCCCGATTTAGTAGTGAAACAAGTTTGGTGAAATTGACTGGCGACTGGTGGTTAGAATTTGTCTACGATATGAAATAGTTCTAGCGCAGATAAAGCATATTTTTAACAATTTTTGTTAAGTCTTCAGTTCTGTATGCATTTCTAATAATCCCATGATTTACACCGACCTACACTATAAACTCAAGGATGTATAATAAATTAAATGAATAAATAATGTGTATATAAACGAAAAATGATCCTATTAAATATATAAACGAGAACCAAAAAGTAAGGTAAAATAAAATAAATTATCAAAAAAAATCGGGTTGTCATGCAATTGTTTTCAAGTATCGCCGTGTAAACTTCCTTCTTACTAAAGTCCTGACGAAGTAAAATTGTACGGTATTGGTGCTACTGATTTAATAACAGAAAATGACTAGAATGGAAGGTGAAGGATGTTGTATTCAGAAATAGAAAACAAATAACTTGGCTCAACACAAGGCAAAAGGCAACAAGTGGATCCTTGATTATTTGAATTCCTAGTGAGCTTTTTAATAGTCCTACATTTAACATCCTATCTAAATTAACCTTTCGCATTTCATTAATAAAGACAAATTATACAAAACACAAAAGGCAAAAGACAACAATTGGTTTGTACAATTTATACATTTAATTTTTTTAATTCTATGCCAAAGATTAGTAAACAACACCAATTTTAAAAGTAATAAAAATATCAAAATAAATTATTGAAACATTAAATGAACTCGGCGTTAAAGCTAAATAGCTAAAACTCTTTCAGCAGAAAGTAGGCAATTTGATGTAATAATAATAATAAACAATAAGCGTTCGGATTCAGTAGCGGCGTAAGCCAAATGGCTACAACTTTTATAACAGCCTGACTTTATACAACCATCTGATTTTTAGATCGCAATTTTTACTTTGAACACCTACTTTAGTTAATAAACTTGTAGAGAGCTTGGGGCCAAACGTCTAATGTTAGTGACAGTTTGAAAGTTTTTTTTTTTCAGATCTGGTCTTGCCGGATCGATCTATCGCCTGACACGTTTGCGCTGTCAGTTAAAGACTCTGCTGATTACAATGTACAAAAAACGAATAAAGAGTTAACATTTCTCACCGTCTCGGCCCACCCTGAAACTAAAATTTTGAATTAGGCGGCATGGCAAGCTTAGTAATCGGGCAGGAAAAGTACCCAGATGGTCTGCGCGTACCAACCCGTTATAGCCTTTATAAGTTAACAAAATTAATGAATAACGTACCAGTCGGTATAAACCTTGGATAATTGTTGGATTTTATATGTAGATTCAGCATAAACATATTTAGGGGAAGAACTTGTTTATTGTTATGGTGAGATATGCTGTTTTTGCTAGTGTCAGCACGTGGCCTGAAAATCGTCTGCCGGAAGCGTTTACCGGAAAGTTAAGTTTTCAGTTTGATTTTGATTGTACTAAAGAGCGTATAGCTCACAAGACTAACTCCAGCTTACGCTGATATTATTGAATTGGTTATCAAGTCGTAAGGCTTATTTAGAATCGACGCTAAGCTCAAACAAAGAGTTGGTCAGTGATCCACCCGGAGAAGAAAATCAAAATCAATCCCAGACTTTACTGGAATCAGGACAAGTACGTGGCATGGATACAATCTCCCACCTACGCCTTTTAATTGTTCAAGGATACATTACTTATACTGAGAATAGAGAATACTGAGTACTGATACTAAAAAGCTAGGCGGAAATTCCGGTACCGACAGCGCCCCAGAAAAAACACTTATTTTTTTTAAAAAGACCAACAAGAATCAAAATACCTATTCATGGCGCAAAACAGTACAACAGTACTTACGAAGCTGTAAACATGTCCCTAAAAGACAAAACTTTTCTGAGAGAATGTCTGGCCAAACGCGCCAGACAATGTTTGAGCAAGCCGCCAATGCGGAAGAAGATGAAGATTGTGAAAACGCAGTCGCTTTTAATACGATTAAAGACGACAGTGACTCACTTGACTCCGACGACTTTATTAATTTTTTAGAGAAAGGTCCCACTTGCCCATCGTTAACGAAGGCTGGCGGGAAGAACCATAAAAATCCCTATTGATACCGGAGCGGCATAAAATAATACAAAGCCCATAAAGGAGCTTGTCGACTACCCGTTCACTGTGAGTTCCATCCATGTCTCCTATAAAGTAAAAGAAAATAAGAGAGAATACTATCATATATCAGATACCCGGTTCCTCAGCTAGAGTGAAAAGGCGAACCCGAAATTTCATAATTTTTATGGGATATCGATAGATATTGGGGAATGAAAAAAGAAAAAATTTACAAATCCTTCTAAAGTGTGGGCGTGACCGGTTTGGCGGCTTTAGGGCATTAGAGTGGGCTTGCCAAAAAATTTTGTCAAATCGATCAAAAATTACAAGCCCAATAAAATCATGAAAATATTTCGAAAAATAGTTCAAAAATTTGGGCGCCGCCGTTTAGGGCGTTAGAGGTTGCGTGGCAAAATTTTTTTTTGCAAATCGATAGAAATTTACAAGACTAATAAAATTATTCAAAAAATTTCGAAGATCTAATTCTGCATAAAAAAAGTTAGATTTGATTGCTTTAAGAGCGGCAAAAAGTCAAGATTATAATTAAGTCTATAATAGTCAGAGCAAAATTTTCTGTAAGGGTCATGCAACTCATAGTTAGATCTACAATGATTTAATATTAGGGGTATGCAGTTTCAAGTGGTATTAACACAAAAAAACAGTTAATACGTTATTAAATGTTGATGCCGTATTGGCGCGTCTCGACTTTACATATGCGGACAAAACCCTGACACAAGGCAAGGGGAGTACAAGTATTACCATGAAATGGAAAAGAAAATAACACTTCTTACAAACAAAATCGAGACGCGGCCACAGCGGTTGTTTTAAATGAACAGTTCCAAAACAAAACAGGACAAGAACACCGTAGCAGACGCGTTATCTCGGCAAAGCATAAACGCATTAGATGACACATACAAGTTGAACGCGTTATCTCGCCAAAAAAAGGCTTGTAAAGACACATACGAGTCGGACGCGGCCACAATACATTGCAAAGAATCACTGACCTATACCATCGACACAGCGGACAAGCTAATTACTTAAGAAATACTAATTCTCTTTAAATTATTAATAATTCTCTTTAAAATCAAAATGAGGCCGGAAAACGTACCACAGTACTTTCAACGGATAAGTAGAAAGGTTTTACGGCACACTCGCAGAAATAGACCCGTGACTGAAATCAGAAAAAAGGGGTGAAGGACACCACAGAGGTAATTCTTTCAGCAACTGCCAGGTGTAATGGAACCATAGATTTAGTAACAGACCAAAAACCAATAAAAATCAGTGATAAAATGCAAGAAGCACTGAAAAAGAGCTTGAAAAAATTCAATAAAGATAGGACGGATAAAGGTTACCAAGTAGGCGACAAAGTTTTTTTTAAGTCAAACAAACGCTTGGGAAACAAACTCTCAGAACAAACAATTGAAGCAGACCAGTCGTGGGTTGCTCATAAAAGGTTCATAAAGACAATCTTTGTTAATCACCCCATATTTTCTAAAGCCGTTACTCGTAAAGTAAAAGGTTGTTAATTTTTTCATAATCTTTTTAGTCTTGTACATTTCTATCGATTTGCTGAAAAACTTTTTGCCACGCCCACTCTAACGCCCTAAACCCACCAAAACGGTAACGCCCACACTTTTGAACAATTCGTAAAATGTTTTCTTATTTTATTTCCCAATATCTATCGATATCACAGAAGAATGATGAAATTTCGCGTATTTGACAGTCGGAGAATCCGACTATATTATTCTTTCTTGATTTATATTTCATTTAGGTTAGGGGGATATTTTCTACCTCTAGTAATAGCGGCTGTAGCGACGACGAATGTCAGTACCTATAACGGACGGAGATGTAGTAATATTGGACAGCTACGGATACTTTAAACATTCAACGAACATGACATCCTATGAACACTATGCAGACCAGAAGGAGAAGCTTAAAGTTTAGTTGCTAGAATAAAACTAGGAGCAATAATATACTGGGATCAACGTTAAAGGTTATCGAAGGAAATCCCGACTTTGATGACTGGGAGCGAATAAAATTTAATCACGAACAACTAAGTAGAACGGAGAAAAGTCAAAACGAGTTAAACATTAATTTCAAGATAGACTAAACGAGCTTACTGACTCCATAAATACGAGCCAGAAATCAGATGGAGATAAAAGAGCTCACCTCCTAAAAATACCAGACGCTAAGTTAGTTTGTGGAAAAGTCGCTATTTATCGGTTCAACACCAATATGACCATCATAGCTGATAACAGGCTCGTCCAGACTGAATGTGGCACTTACTTGGTTAACTACGCGAAGAGGGCTTCCTTGGAACATGTTATGTCAACCAGCTAGGAAACTCAAGAAAAGCTCAAGATGTGATAATTTTCTCCGAAAGTGCTGCTAACCACATAGACACAGTATTTTCTGAACATGAGAGTTGCTCCAGAAAGAATCAAATTCCTATATCGCACCAAAAAAATCCGTCCTTTTACGGACCATCTGCATCTCACGTTCGCTGTGCCGGGCGGAATACAAATGATAAAACTAAACGAAGAATTCATCGAAGAACACATCGCAAAAGTGTTTTATAAGCCTGGAAAAGTGGCTGAAGTCCGAAAACCATTCTGAAGCAGCCACAATCTTTGACCTACACGGTCGAAACTACAGTAAAACCCTGAACTGTTACAGCCCTCACTTCGACATTTTATAGTTTTCGGTGCCAAAAACCGACACATTATCCACTTTAAAATAATCTCTGTACGGATCTATTAAAGAATTTGTAAACGTAGATGTTGTGAACGCTATTTACCAAAACCTACGCACACATGCATCCAGCATACCTTAGTGACGGAATTCCCAGTAACCAAGATAGATATCACGAATGCTAATAAGCAGAGGAAAATTATTACATGCGAGCACAACCGCGCCCCAGGAAAATGTTAAACAAGTCCTTGAGGATTACTATTTTCCAAATATATCCAAACTTGGCAACGAAGTTATAAATTGCAAGACATGCACCAAAGCTAAGTACAACAGGCACCCCAAGAAACAGAAATTGGGTATAGCACTAAATTTCTCATATGGGTGCTGCATATAGACATCTACTCCACGGATAAAAAGTTATTGTTAACCTGTGCAGATAAGTTCTGAAAGTTTTCGGTAGTACAGCCATTAACTTCTAGGACTATAACTGACGTAAGCAGACCCATACTACAATAGTACATTTTTTTATCAAATACACTGCACTTTACATTGCAGATCCAACAGGCAAGTGGAGCGTTTCCACAACACCCTAACGTAAATAACTGGGTTCATTAAAATCGACAAAAAAAAAGTTGACGACACAGTCGAGCTCACCATGAGAGCCACGGAAGAGTGTAATAAAACATTACACTCAGTCAGAAGATTGCAACCCAAATCTTCCTTCTAATCTGCTAACGACGCTCAGAGACTGGCAATAAAAAATAGTTTCGAAAAAGCGAGTTACCGCCTCAGCATACGCCCTCAGCGGGCCCCCGCCGAAACCCCCTCGACAGACAGAGACAGAGAATTTCTAATAACACAAAATTATTTGGCGATTCATGAACACGAAATGTATTATTATAAGAAAAAATGTAATTTTATAAGGAATATATATAGTGACATATCCATAAGTCCCTAAGACTTAAGCACATGCCTACATACCAATACACATACACCACTTCGGATGTACCCAGATACCAGATAAGAATAAGATTGTTATATGATCCTCGAGAATGGAAAAAACCCCAATTCTAGATAAGTCACCCACTGGTAGACTAAACATCCGTCCCCTAATTTAAACAATTCCTTGCTTAAGCCGTCGTTCCCACGTTCAAAGCTCGGACTCGCAATCCCGAAAAACAAAAATATCGATTTCAATACACAAATTATAAGAATCTAAGAGTACTTGTATCCAAGAGCAAATGCACTTGAATCCAAGAGAAACACAAAGCTTTTTCTCTTCATGATCAGAATCCTAAAGTCTAAAGTCCATATTAGAAAAGCTCGATACCGAGGCTTGTACGTCAATCAAATCAGAATAATTATCAGAGTTCAGTTTGAGACCTAATTGTAAAAGGTCGGTGTTCTTCTCAAATAAAAAGTTTTGTAATCATTTAGAGAAATAAAAATTATATTTTTTTCACTTATAAATATTGCAAGCATTTAATTATATATACATATATACTTGAAAATAACTTCATATTATTACGTTATTTTTCAAAAGGAGGGAAATGTAGTATGCACACATATCGGCTTATCACTGTACCTATATTCATAACATACAAGCACATTGTAGCACTCCGTTACAATGTGTACATATACAGTCAAGCCCAAGTGTATGCGTAATACAAAGCACCCACGTGCCTATATATAGTAAAATTGTTGTTTTATTTATGAGTCGAACTAATGTCCCGTCAGTTGACTAAGGACAACGCCAAGAAATAAAAAATAGTTTTTAGGAGAAATAGTTTCACGACTTTATTCTTTGGATCTCAGCTTAAGACTAAAAATCAAATGCAAATTGGATTGAGGAGAAGCCTCAGTATTTGAACAATATTTGTATTTCGGGAGAGCCTCGCTCTTGGGTTCTTAAGATTAGGTAGCGTTGAAAGAGGGCAGTCAAATCTGCTTAGGTCAGGCTTTAGGATGTTTACAAGAACGGCTGCGCTGCCAAAGATAAACGAATGCTGCGCAGCTGGGATACGTTATGGAAAATTACTAGAGTGCATTACTGATTTCTTTGAAATAATGGAAGTGGCTGGTTTGGACCACCCAAATACGTCACTCCCCTTCCCTTAAAGAGAAGCCTATACTTGGGCTGGGATTGATGGATATAGTGTGGGAAATGGAGTTTCTTCTATTTCTGTTTGTTGTGGTGTGTTTTGATTTTGATTTTTTCTTATTTTAAGTTTTGCATACAGCATCATAAATGGTTTAAATGATACATATCTTAAATATGAGTACAACAAAATTAGTGCGATTATTACAATGATCATTTGTATGTAAAGTGTAATATTGTTCTCTGAAATCATCTCAACAATGTCGTTGTGTTTTACAATTTTTATTTTTGTTATATTAAGTGGTGTGTATAGTGGTGTCAAATCTATTTCTGGTTCTAACAGATTTTCACTTAAAATTATATTATTGATTTCTATTTTGCATTGCGTTACTCTTATCATTTTGTTTCCTTCTATTTTTATTTTATTAATTGAATTTTGGCAATTTTGGTTAAGAATTGTTTGGGTTAGGTTCCAGGTTACAATTGTGTTTGGTTCTATGTATTTTATTATTTCGTTCGTGTGTACTGGCTTAAAATTACAAATTGGATTTAAGTGTTTAATATGGGATGCCCAGCGTATAAGAAAATTTGAGCAGGTGTCTGTCCAGTAGTGTCATGTTTAATTTTATGGTTGTATGTGTAGAGGATTGTTTCTATCTTGCTTAATTTTACTTCTTCATCATCAGATGAATTGATTATACGAATTTTTTCATTTATTGTTTTGTGTAATCTTTCGACGTCTGCTACCCCGTTTTTTGCTGTATTGAGCTGTAATTCGACTTCTTCTTCTTCAAGCCATCGCTTTAAAGCTAAACTGGAGAAAGCTCCGTCTCTGTCTGCCTTTAATAATTTGGGTTTACCTAGTTGATTAAAAATGCGCATTAATGCGTTTCTGCATTCTATCCAATCCTTAGTTTTAATTTGCTCAAGTGTAGCGAATTTAGAATAAATATCAATGCAACTGATGTAATGTTTTCCCTCAGATGAATAAATATCTACTACAAATTTTTCTCGGCAATGTTCCGGGTTGGGTGTGATTTTTAAAGGCATTTTAGTGTTTCTATGTTCTGTTTTGGCCAAATTGCATATGTTGCATTCGTTTATTATATTCTGAATTAATAGTTGGCTATTTGGAAAGAAGTGATTTTCTTTAAATAATTTTGTCATTTTCTGTATACCAGGGTGTAAAAGTTTTTCATGTGATTGAAGTATGATTTCTTTGAATTCGGCGTATGAACCAACGTTCTTTAATAGGAAAAGACTGCGAATTACTTTTGTGTAGGTGGTATTAACAATTTCTATGTGTGCTCTTTGAATAATTTCAAAATCTACATCGCTCTCAATATAAATGGTAATGTTTCTATGGATAAAGTGATCGAGTAAAATTTGTTTGGCCTTTTCAAGTGTCATTACATCATATTGAATTGTGGTAATGGAGTTACCGAATATTTTTGAATGCTCTACTTTATTTTTATCGGATTTAATAAAGATTATTTGTTTTTTGAAATAATTTATTGGTTTTTCTGTTAAATGAATAAGGTTGCTATTGTCCTCTTCTGCACTATGTTGAGTAGCTTCACTATGATGATTTTCTTCAATTTTAATTCTTGATAATGCATCGGCAACTGAATTTTCTTTCCCTTTAATATAATCTATTTTAAATTGGTATTCGCTTAATCTAACTCTCCATCTTTCTAACTTAGCATTCGGTTCCTTTAAGTTATGAAGCCATCTAAGAGGTTGATGGTCACTGGCAATGAGAAATTGTCGTCCTAGTAAATAATGTCGAAAAGTTTTTGTGGCCCAAACTATGGCAAGTAATTCTTTTTCGATAGCACTGTAATTTAATTCGTGATCGTTAAGTGTTCTACTAATAAAAGATATAGGATGACCGTTTTGAGAAAGGACAGCCCCGAGGGCCAAGTTACTTGCATCTGTGGTTAAAACAAATTTCTTTTCAAAATCAGGTAATTGTAAAATTGGGTCACGAATTATCAAAGCCTTAAGTTTTTCGAATGCCTCTATGTACTCAAGTTTTTGTGTATCTATCTTTGCTCCTTTTTTTAAGCAGCTGGTCATGGGTTTTGCTATGTCTGCGTAATTTGGAATGAATTTGCGATAATAACCTGTTAATCCAAGGAAAGCTCTTATCTCTTTTACTTTTGTCGGAATTGGGTATGAAACTATGGCTTTAACTTTAATAGGATTTGGTTTAATACCATCAGGGGTAACTATGTGACCAAGAAAGTTAGCTTCCTTTTTTAAGAACTCACATTTGTCTAGTTGCAATTTTAAATTTGCATCTGCAAGCTTTGTAAAAACTAATTGTATTGAATTTAAATGTTCTGTAAGGGATGTTGAAAAAATTATAATATCATCCAGATACACCAAACAGTGTTTGTTAAGCAACGGTCGAAGGATATTATTCATGCACCTTTGAAAAGTAGCGGGTGCATTCCTAAGGCCAAATGGCATTCGAAGGTATTCGTAATGACCGCTTTTTGTGGAGAATGCAGTTTTAGAAATTGATTCTTCGTCCATTTCTATTTGATGAAATCCCTTTGCCAGATCGATCGTTGTAAAATATTGGCATTTACCCAGTTTGCCAAGAATTTCGTCCATATTTGGAATTGGATATCTGTCAGGTATGGTTATTTCATTTAGCTTTCTATAATCAATTACTACTCTGTACTTATTTACGCCAGAAGCATCCGGTTTCTTTGGTACGACCCAAGTAGGACTATTGTATGGAGAATTACTTTCCCTAATTAATCCCTGATTCAGCATTTCCTGTACTTGGTTTTCTACTTCGATTTCGTGTGTTTGCGCAAGTGGGTATTGTTTCGAATAAATTGGGGAGTTATGTGTTGTATTTAGTACGTGTTTAATTGTATTTGTAAATGTTAATTTCTCTCCCTCCTTATATTCAAGATTTCTAAATTTATTTAACAAGCCTTTTAACTTAAAAGTTTCCTCCTGATTTAGGTGATCTAATCGAAACTGTGAAAAATCTAATTTTTTTATTGATTCCTGATCTGAGCTTGCAATTGATTCTGGTGTCCTTTGGATATACAAATTTTGGTTTCTTTCGGATTCTGAAGTAATTAATTTGTATGTTTGATCAAAAAGGGTAACTGTATCATTTTTGTAATTAATAACTGATTGAGCATTTTTCAACAATTTTCTGCCAATTAGCATATCGTAATTATTAGAAAATCTGTGCACATAAAATGGTTCGGTTTTTTTGAAAATACTATTTCTGGGTAACATAATCAAGTCGTTCAAGGTAATAGGGCCATTTGATGTTAAAACTTCACATCTACTATTTTGAATGGGAAGACAAAATATATTTTCATTGATCATATTAATTGTTGATCCTGTGTCTAGAAGGCATTTGTATGAGCGCCCTTTGTATACTATTTTTATGTATTCGTATTTTCCGGGGCTGTTAACCGAAAATTTTCGTTTAGTTCAGAATTATTTTGGTTTTGTTTGTTATTAATTTGTACAGATTGGACTTGTTGTTGCCCTTCATTAATGAAGCTATGATTTTGATACGGATTGTATTGATTTTGGTTAAAATACTGTTGCTCGTAATAATTAGGTTGGACTTGTTCGAATTCATGAGCGTCTTGGAATCTAATTTCGTCAATAGACATTTTAGTTTGTTCACTGTCCGATGGTCTTAGTCGTTTAGTAATCGGGAAGTTAGTATTTTTATATGTAGAGGGTTGTTGTAGTCGAGGGTATGTATTTCCTCTAAAATGCGTTGTTTGGGGAAATTGGGCTTTGTTGGGATATTGTTGGAAATGATTTTTTTGAATAATGGGTTGTGGGTTTATGTATTGGTTGGGTCTGAAATAATTAGGTGCGTGCCACATGGGTGGGTTGTTAGTTATCTGCTGTGTATAGCTAGGTCTAAATGGTTGAATGTATTGATTAAAATTAGGTTGGAAGGGTTGGGAATATTGTGAGTAACTTGGTCGATTTTGAGTTTGAACATTTGTATTGAATTTTTGTGTTTTCGAATTCTGGTTAGAATTTGAATTTTTATTACGATATTCTGGTTTTTCATAAAATTCAAAATTAATGTGTTCTTCATAAATTCCCTCATTTTGTGCAATGGTAATTAAGGATCTTAAGTCTGTAATATCGTGATGGGCTAAAATAGTGAATAATTGTATTGGTAGTTTCCTTATCAGTATCTTAATAGATTCTTTAATACCCTGAATATAAATAAGAAAATCCGATTGGTTACCTTCCAGGTGTAGTTTCGAAATTAGTAATTGACGTCGTCTCTCCGCTTCTTCGCAGAATGCTCTTAGGCTTCCTCTGTATGGTGTCTCCCTGAAGTTCTCCAGAAGTTTGTAGTTTGGTGTTTGAATTTTAAATTCCGCGATGAGTCTTGCTTTAAGAGTAGGCCAATCTTCGATGTTCGGAAGTCCCAAAGATCGTGTAATTTGTCCGTCCAAGTTCCTTTCGATGGCTCCCAGTAGAATCCTCTGTTGTCGGACATCATTTGTTTGGTAGAGCGAAATTACGTAATCCACTCTGCTGATAAAGGTGTGAAGGGTTTCTGGATCACCCTTGAATGGCATAATGTCTTTAAGCTGCCGACGGGCTTCGGCAAGGTTTATGTCGCTCAGCGCAATAATTGGTTGTGACATTTTTATTGTAAAATTTTTAACTTTTGTGTTTTATTTTTTTGTTTTGTTTCGGATTCAATGTTATTATTATTTTTAAGCTTTCTAGTTTCACTTGTTTGTTTTTTTTGTTTTGTAAATTTTTGTGTTGTATTATTAAAATTCTATATTGTTTTAATTTTTTATTTTTATATGTTGGTTTTAAAACTTAGTTGCCTTTGGACTTAATATTTTTGTTTCGTATTTCACTTCCACTTATTATTGGATAACCGAATTGGAATTATAATCCAAGTTGAAGAGTTTTCACGAATTTATTTTGGGAGATGTTTCGAGCACTGGACTATAAAATTTAACTTATTTTCCACTCGAAGGTTCTTTTTTTTCGGATACTTTTGTATCCTACCGACTGCGCCAGTAAAATTGTTGTTTTATTTATGAGTCGAACTAATGTCCCGTCAGTTGACTAAGGACAACGCCAAGAAATAAAAAATAGTTTTTAGGAGAAATAGTTTCACGACTTTATTCTTTGGATCTCAGCTTAAGACTAAAAATCAAATGCAAATTGGATTGAGGAGAAGCCTCAGTATTTGAACAATATTTGTATTTCGGGAGAGCCTCGCTCTTGGGTTCTTAAGATTAGGTAGCGTTGAAAGAGGGCAGTCAAATCTGCTTAGGTCAGGCTTTAGGATGTTTACAAGAACGGCTGCGCTGCCAAAGATAAACGAATGCTGCGCAGCTGGGATACGTTATGGAAAATTACTAGAGTGCATTACTGATTTCTTTGAAATAATGGAAGTGGCTGGTTTGGACCACCCAAATACGTCACTATATATATGATAACATAGATAAGCATCGCTACGCTGCAGGCTACGCCGGCAGCGCTGCTCCCCGACCTAGGCCAAGAAATCTTTGTATGCAGATCATGCAATCAATTACGAGTTGATCTCGAACGGAGCGGGACCTTTCCTGCTCCCTACAAATTGAAATAATAGAAAATATAATTATAAGAAGAAAAACCAATTGCATTAAAGAAACTAAAACGACTACAACTACATGATGACAACTACAGGATACCAAGAAGATCGACTCCCTGGAAATCCCAAATGGGGATGCAGAAAGTATGGCGGCTATCCTCATGAACATGCTGGGCAGACTTTGCGACCCATCCATGCCAAGAAAAAAGAAGCCAAAATGGAAGCCGGTCCAAAAAGATACCGTGTTTCGGCAGGTGTTCCCCAAGGATTGGTCCAAGTACCGATCTTTGGGGAACACCTGCCGAAACACGGTATCTAAAGTATCCTAAAGTAGCTGCCAACGACTATCCTCAGATACTCCGGGATCCCCATACGGTTCATGGATCCGAGGATTACGGGCCATCTTTACGTCCAGGGTCACTATTGCGCAGTATTCCTTCCTGCCTCCTAGCCATCTATCACGGTCTTGGCGATGTTACTGACGACCGAGAGATCGTCCAGGGTACTCTTTCCTTACCGGAAGACATATTGCTGGCTTCCTAGGCCGTTGGTGCTCTCGGTGATAGCCTTTATTCGAGTATACAGGATACGTTCGAACAGTTTTCCAACTATTTTCAGTATGCATAGGAGGCGGTAGCTGCTTGCAGCGTGTTCTGGACCCTTGCCTTTCGGCAACAGCACTAGCTTCTCGCTTTTCCACCTTGTTGGAAAGATTCCCTCCAGAAGACATGGCTGGAAGGTGGTCCTGAAGATCCGAGGTTTACCCATCGCCGCTGTTTTAATAACAGCTCCAGGAATTCCATCTAGTCCCATTAGTATCTAGTATCCATCTAGTATCTAGTATCCATTACCTCAAATTGATGGAATTCTTAGTAGGCTTTCCAGGGCGAATTTCATTTCCAGTCTAGACTTTAAAGACGCCTATTGGCAATTCCTTTATATCCTAAGTCCCGCGATAAAACATACCGTTAAAGCCATTATATCAGTACAAGGTAATGCCTTTTGGTCTTAATAATGCGTGTTGTCTTTCAGTACTAGTTAAGTGTCGATGACCCCACGAAATGGTATACAATGTCAACAGAGTACAACAGGGGATCAATTCAACATTTATCAGAAGCATTAATACGACGCCACTTGAGCTACTGGTTAGTGTTAAAATTAGAACGAAATGTGATCTTCAGATACGAGACTTGATAAACAAAGAGGCCGTAGCAGTGTTCAGTGAAGAACGCAGCGAGTTACGAGTAAAGGCAAAGGCTCAGATACTGAGACTGCAGAACGAGAACAAGAAACAAACTTCGACTTAAGCCAGCAAGACGATATGATGTTGACGACCTATAGCTGAAAGCTAAGTGTTTGGGGCCTTATAAAGTTCCATAGGTGAAGTACAACAACGCCTATGATGTCCAAAAAGTAGGCAACAAACAAAAACTCTGCAACATGAAGCCATGACCGATTGGAAACGATGACAGTGATGACGATGAAGCATTCGGGTCGAAGGCTTAGTCAGAATGACCGAATGTGGGATTGGTTTTTGGCTGTTTATCCAAATCCCAATAGTAATAGCTGATCCCTAGACGACGACACCGACGATAACAAGAAGAGCAACGACTACAGACGATGAAGGTGGCGAATTAGCGAGGTGGCGATAACGCAAACACGACGATCAACGAGGAGCCCAACGCTACGTTGGTGTCGTCGTCTAGGGATCAGCTATTACTATTGGGATTTGGATAAACAGCCAAAAACCAATCCCACATTCGGTCATTCTGACTAAGCCTTCGACCCGAATGCTCCATCGTCATCACTGTCATCGTTTCCAATCGGTCATGGCTTCATGTTGCAGAGTTTTTGTTTGTTGCCTACTTTTTGGACATCATAGGCGTTGTTGTACTTCACCTATGGAACTTTATAAGGCCCCAAACACTTAGCTTTCAGCTATAGGTCGTCAACATCATATCGTCTTGCTGGCTTAAGTCGAAGTTTGTTTCTTGTTCTCGTTCTGCAGTCTCAGTATCTGAGCCTTTGCCTTTACTCGTAACTCGCTGCGTTCTTCATTGAACACTGCTACGGCCTCTTTGTTTATCAAGTCTCGTATCTGAAGATCACCTTTCGTTCTTATTTTAACACTAACCAGTAGCTCAAATGGCGTCGTATTATTGCTTCTGATAAATGTTGAATTGATCCCCTGTTGTACTCTGTTGACATTGTATACCATTTCGTGGGGTCATCGACACTTAACTAGTACTGAAAGACAACACGCATTAATAAGACCAAAAGGCATTACCTTGTACTGATATAATGGCTTTCCCGGTATGTTTTATCGCGGGACTTAGGATATAAAGGAATTGCCAATAGGCGTCTTTAAGGTCTAGACTGGAAATGAAATTCGCCCTGGAAAGCCTACTAAGAATTCCATCAATTTGAGGTAATGGATACTAGATACTAGATGGATACTAGATACTAATGGGACAAGATGGAATTCCTGGAGCTGTTATTAAAACAGCGGCGCTGGGTAAACCTGGTATCTTCAGGGCCACCTTCCAGCCATGTCTTCTGGAGGGAATCTTCCCAACAAGGTGGAAAAGCCAGAAGCTAGTGCTGTTACCGAAGGGCAAGGGTCCAGAACACGCTGAAAGCAGCTACCGCCTCCTATGCATACTGAAAATAGTTGGAAAACTGTTCGAACGTATCCTGTATACTTGAATAGAGGCTATCACCGAGAGCACCAACGGCCTAGGAAGCCAGCAATATGTCTTCCGGTAAGGAAAGAGTACCCTGGACGCTCTCTCGGTCGTCAGTAACATCGCCAAGACCGCTCTTGCTGGTGATAGATGGCTAGGAGGCAGGAAAGAATACTGCGCAATAGTGACCCTGGACGTAAAGAACGCCTTCAACACCGCCAGATGGCCTGTAATCCTCGGATCCATGAACCGTATGGGGATCCCGGAGTATCTGAGGATAGTCGTTGGCAGCTACTTTAGGGACCGGGTCGTATGGTACGAAATGGAAGCCGGTCCAAAAAGATACCGTGTTTCGGCAGGTGTTCCCCAAGGATCGGTACTTGGACCAATCCTGGGGAACATTATGTACGATGGGATCTTGGGCATCAACGAACCCATGGGAGTAGAGCTGCACTGTTCTGCTGTCGATGTGGCAATTACAGCAGTCGCCAAAACAATCACAGGGTTGCAAGATAAATTTAACACTACGATTGGTGCTGTCATCCACTACACTGTGGTCCAGAACTCGATTTTTTTGGCATAAAGTCTAGAAAATGAGCTACAGACTTGAACATTTTGTTGTTAAATCGCAATTAGTTTGCACACAAAATTTGGAGTCTGTGCGACCATGCCCTCTCTTGCCACCCATATTAACAACTGGTATTACTCAGGAGTCAACGAAAGTTGGTTGTTTTTTTTTTTTTTTTAATAAAAATGTGTATATTGTTTTAAAAATAATCAATAATGTTATTTTATTCGTTGTTGTTTATGTTGTTGTTATGTTGTTTATTCGGGGCTTCACTCGCATTTTCGCCTAGGCATCCAAGTGGAACCAACGCCGAATTATTGATTTGAAATCCGTGGACCAGTACTTTATGGATCGTTGGTGACATAGGATACCATGGATATGTTTGCAATGCAAACATAAACCTAGTTCAATTTGGGGAATAGGTTCGTTCGTTTAAAATCAATGAACTAGGTCGTTCATTTAGTTCAATCGTTCATTTTTTAAACTTGCTTAAAGGTGCTTCACAAAATAAAAAAGTTTTGAATTTATTTTATACAATGCTGTCATAGAAAATTAATATTATTTATTCAATTTATGTCAAAAACACTTATACATAATAATAATAAGAAATAATAAAGAGTTTAAAACTATATTGAACTATAGTGAACTATAAAGACAGACCTAGTTCGTTCGTTCAGTTTGGTGAACAGTTCAATTTAGTTCGTTCGTTCACGAACGACACAACACTAATTTGTATATATAATTTAAAAGTTATATCGCAAAAAAAAAGAAATTTGTCGGAAATTATAAAATAGTTGGACGATTTGCTATTAACATAATGTGAAACTTTTCCAAAAGAAGAGCTGGTTATCGACAAGAATTTGGTACTTCATCTTGCCGTATTACCATCATTGCTATTGCCACTGCCATTCTGCTTCGGCATGTTTACTCGAAGGCCCATTTCTCTCCACATTTCCTCCTGGATATATTTTTTTAGAATACTTACTTACTATATATACTTTATATACTTAATATAACCTTGTCCTCTCCTTTAATATGCCACTTTTTTATATAGGCTCTGTATGATACGTTTAGAACAAATACAAAAAACCGGATCCAAGCATGGAGTGGATTTACCCCAAACTGTACAGCTTTTACTTTTGGTGCAAAGGTTTCTGACCACAGATCGGACAACATTGAGTAGATTTAGTGTCTGTTAATACGTTTAGGACTTTTCCATCTATAAGTGTCATGTGCATTTCATAGGTAATTCTATGTCACGAGTTTCATCACATTTATAAGTGAATGGCGTAAGATTATTAATTTGATTATCTAACTGATTTTTTCCATCATTATGTGGACAGCAGTTTCCTTTATCAACTCAATTTTTAGAGGCAAAATCGAATGGACTGCGGTGCTCTGTTTATCCAGATATGCCTATTAAACGAATCTATAATTTGTATGGGTAGCTTTGAAGTTACAAATAAAAATTGATCAGAAATTGGTGTGCCAAGTGCTTCAGTTTAAAATTGCTGCTTGTAAGCAGTCTGACCAGTTGTCCTATCAAATCCGTAGTTGCAAATTAATTTGATTTTAAAGATATCTGGAAATTGCTTGAAAACATCAGATTGCTACTTAATTAATCTTTGCGCTGTATGATCCAAGAGATTTTTTTTACTTCTATACCCTCTGGTCCGCACTGTAATTTTGCTTCGATTATAGGACGGATATATGTCGCTGTTATGGCTTTTATTTAAAAGCCTGGTGCTTATACATTGCTGTTTTGTCAGAGTGTTTTGAAAGAGGAGGTGAAAGAGGAGTTGGTTTTTGCCACTGAATGTGCATCCTCGATTCGCTTGGAAATTCTGGTGTTAAAGTTTCATTCTTGCATTCTTTTCTAGCAGAAACAGTTGCTGCATGAATCAAAAGACTTGTGTCGTGATCACTTTCACTTGCTAGATTGGATGACAGTTTCCTTTTTAATCTTCCTCCTGAATTTTGGTAAGATAAGTCTCGGCGTCCCATTTGCTGTGGTGTCTTGGGGTTTTCAAAATCACTAACAAGAATTGTTATCTTAGACGCCATCCACTTAGTATATTTGGAAATAAATCGTTTTAGATGTCTGTTACGCTTTCTTTCCTTTAATAAATAATTCAAAATTTAATATTTTTTTGTGAACCTCTTCTGTCTTTTTGGATTCCAGATTATTGTTGTTGATTGCAGAATAAACGTAATCTGAAACATAACTTTCTTGCCGATTGTTACGCCTCCAAATGTCCAGGAGGTCGCTATGTCTGAACTCGAACTATTCCTATATAAAATCAAATTTTGAGGAAAAAGAGCAAAAATGGGCCAAAGATATTGCTTTACCGTCTTAGACAATAGGTAAAGGTACAAACTGACGTTTTTAACTTTTGTGAGAAATTGTCAGAAAATGAGTTATAATCCACGAAACACAGGGGACACGTTAGAATTTTCTGTTAAAATACACATAAATTGGATGTTGCACAACACAAAAACAGTACAACTACACATATATTAACTACATACGTTAAAAACAACGTACCTTGGCCTTTATTTTTCCATATTTTACTATAATTTATGGCTACGTATTAACGATCGTACCACGTGCAAAAGTAAGCAAATAATTTGGCGGGAATTGCATTCTCCGAATCAGCTGTTTAAGACTTCACCTTTAAAAGCATTTAAAACGATTTAGTGAAGCTTTCGGTCAATTTTGTCTTTGGTTTTTATTTATATGATCAATTTTCTATTAGAAAATAATTATTGCTAAAGGACGATATATTGACATAAAAATTTAGACTTTATGCCAAAAAAAAGGAGTTCTGGGACGTGGAGAATATGCTAGCCTCCGTCAATGGCACAAGGGTCCTAAAGTATCTGGGTGTAATGATAGACCACAGACTATCGTTCAAGGATCACACGAATTACGCCAGGAAGAAGGCAGCAGACATAGCCTCTTCGCTGACTAGACTCATGCCTAACGTCGGTGGCCCTAGATATCCGGCCAGGAAACTGCTGGTGGCGGTAGCAAAGGCTTTGCTGCCACTAGCAGGGGTTCATACCTGAAAGGACCTCGCTAGGTGTTACGGTCCATGGCCCTCAGGCTCATTAGAGGGTTTAGGACCATATCCGAAATAGCGGCGTTAGCACTGTCAGGCCTTCCACCAATTGATCTGGAGATCAAGGCTCTCACCTAGTGGATGCTAGGTGAGTGGAAGAACAGATGGCAAACGTCGCGGCGGGAAAGGTGGTCACACCAGCTCATCCCTGAGTTGATGGTCTGGGCAGAGTGTCAACACAAATGCCTGGGCTACCATCTAACCCAGTTCCTCACGAACCATGGCTGCTTTCGGGCCTATCTACTCAGGTTCCGCCACGTAGAGTCAGCCCAATGCTTGTTGTGCGTCGATCGTGAAGAAACAGCTGACATGTGCTAATGCACTGCTCCAGGTTTACAGAGGACAGCGAGGCATGGGAGCTGGGCCTTATCATTAATATGATTAAGCGAGTCCGATCAGACGAGATGGCCAACAGAGTGGATGGCTAATTTAATTTCAATCTACTAAAAAAGAACCGTATACTTATATTTTATGCTAGAGCATTCGATTTCAGCTGGCTGTACCCCTTTCTCTTTTCCAGCCAAAATCAGAGTAACGGGCAGTTGACTACCGCGTTTTTTCTCGAATAAAATATTTCCGTCATCGACCTCGTGATTCATTAAACCCTGCTTAAAAATATTTCGCTCAATGAATTTTCTCGAACAGTGGACATGTTATATTTTCCAGATACCGCTCTACCGGAGCCCAAACCAACATTCCAAAGCAATTAGTAGTTTTAAACAATTTTGAGTTATTTTTTATTATAAAAATAATTCTCGTTTAGAAGCTTAAAATCTATGTACCAATTTTTTCTATATCATCGGCACTATCGGTATTTAACACTTCAATTTTTTTGTTGAAATGTTTTTCGATATCGGAACACACTTTCATGGTCTTCTCATCCGTTATAAGATTTATGGCGATTCCAGACTTTCCTGAAATAAATTGAATAAATATAAAAGGTCATAAGAAAACAAAATATAATTTTGAATTTAGGTAACACACTTTTTTTGTAATATTTATATAGTGACATATCCATAAGTCCCTAAGACTTAAGCATATGCCTACATACTAATACACTTACAACATATACACCCCAATACAACATACACTACTCCGGATGTACCCAACAGATACCAGATAAGAATAAGATTGTTATATGATCCTCGAGAATGGAAAAAACCCCAATTCTAGATAAGTCACCCACTGGTAGACTAAACATCCGTCCCCTAATTTAAATAATTCCTTGCTTAAGCCCTCGTTCCCACGTTCAAAGCTCGGACCCGAAATCCCGAAAAACAAAAGTATCGATTTCAATAAACAAATTATAAGAATCTAAGAGCACTTGTATCCAAGAGCAAATGCACTTGAATCCAAGAGAAACGCAAGCTTTTTCTCTTCACGATCAGAATCCTAAAGTCTAAAGTCCATATTAGAAAAGCTCGATACCGAGGCTTGAACGTCAATCAAATCAGAATAATTATCAGAGTTCAGTTTGAGACCTAATTGTAAAAGGTCGATGTTCTTCTCAAATAAAAAGTTTTGTAATCATTTAGTGAAATAAAAATTAATTTTTTTTTACTTATAAATATTGCAAGAATTTAATTGTCGCAGTCGGTAGGATCCAATAAAATAAAAGAGTCCTTTTAGTACGGTACTGATCAACTGAAGGATATGCGCTATACGACTAGCTTTCCAAGATCAGCGAATTAAAATAGTGATACGAAAATATTTAAGAGATCCGCAAAAGAATCTACGTGAAAGTAGTATTCAAAATAAAATCCCGTGCGGTCGGAAACAAAAATTAATTTAAATTTTTTAATTCCGAAACTTAAAACCAAGTTTAAAGAAAACTTAAAACCAACTTTAAAGAAAACTTAAAACCAAGTTTAAAGCAAACTTAAAACCAAAATAAACTCAAGAAAACAAAAGACATCATGGCAGTCCCACAACTCTCAGAAACACATCTAAACCAACTACTTAACCAAATCAAAAAATTAAATTACTACGATGGCGCACCTGGCAAATTATCTGGATTCGTCAACCAAGTGGAACAATTGCTTAGTTTATACCCAACACAGGAAGCCAGGCAGGCACACGTCATATGTGGAGCAGTGAAGCGGTTATTAGTGGATTCAGCCTTAGAAGTCGTAACACAGGAAAGAGCTAACACATGGCTGAACATGAAGAAATCACTGGCAATGGCATTTAAAGACCATAGACCCTATGTAACACTCATCAGACAATTAGAAGACATATCATACCCAGGAAGTATCTGTAAGTTTATAGAAAAACTAGAAACACAATACTGGATTATGTTCGATAAGTTAGAATTAGAAGGTGACCCTGTTGATAAACCGAATTATACCGAAATGTTAAACAAAACCGTTAAATCAGTAATAGATCGAAAACTGCCGGATAGAATTTATATGTCTTTGGCACGTAAAGATATTGATACCATCTATAAATTAAAACAAGCATCAATGGAATTAGGCCTTTGTGATGCTATTCCAGAAAATCACCGTTCTAATAGAACAGAAATGAACAAACGTAGGAACGGGGGAAACTAAAATCAAAATAATAATCAAAAATATTAAAATAATAGAAATCACAACTATAGTAATTATTATCCTAGCACGAATCAGAATCACAATACACAACCACCTCAAAATTCGACTCAACCTATGACAAATCAAAACCAATATTCACCGCGTTTCATACCGAATAATCAAAGAGGGAATTATTATGCATTTAGACGAGACTTAACACAAGCTCAGCAGAACAACCCACTTAATAAAACCCTTAACTTCCAGCCTTCGACATCAAATAATATTAACAGACAAGGGCCAGTAAAAAGACAATGCGAGAGTCAGAGGGACCAAAGCAGGATGGATGTAAATTTTCATCAAGCTAGAGAAGAGAATGATAGAGAAGGACACACAAGTCCCTATGTAAATATAATTCATCATAATAAAATAATAAATATCATCATAATAAAGAATGAAACTGAATTCCTAGGACACATCGTCACAACAAATGGCATCAAACCAAATCCAAATAAAACCAAAGCAATTACAAATTTTCCATTACCCAAGACACCTAAGCAAAAAAAATCATTTTTGGGATTATGTGGATTCTATCGCAAGTTTATTCCTAACTTTGCCAAAATAGTTAAACCCATGACCATCAAATTAAAGAAAGGTGCTATAATAGACACCAAATGTAAAGACTACATCGAATCATTTGAAAACTAAAGGTTTTGATAACTTCAGACCCGATATTAATCTATCCTTATTTTTCAAAACCCTTTTCTCTGACAACTGATGCCAGCAATGTAGCTATTGGTGCAGTGTTATCACAGAATCACAAGCCAGTTTGTTGTGCCAGTAGAACGCTAAACGAACATGAAATCAACTATGCTACGATTGAAAAAGAATTGTTATCTATAGTTTGGGGTACAAAATATTTCAGGTCATACTTATTTGGTAGGCCATTTGAAATATTTAGTGATCACAAGCCACTGGTATGGCTCAACAACATTAAAGAACCAAACATGAAAGTGCAAAGATGGAAAATAAAACTCAATGAATTTGATTACAAAATCAAATATCTTCCAGGCAAAGAAAATCATGTCGCGGATGCTCTTTCCCGCACGAAAATAGAAGTTATGGTTGGCGAGGTCGCAAACAGCGCAGACGCAACTATACACAGTGTCATTGAAGATAACCTAAATTACATATCCATAACAGAAAGGCCAATAAATTACTTCTCTAGACAAATAGAGATAGAAAAAGGCGACAACGACACAAGTGTATAACATTTCTTCCAAAAGTTAAAGATTAAAAAAATCTATAAAGAAATGACACCTGAACTCGCCAAAAACCTCATTAAGGAATATGTGTGTACCAAAAAGAGTGCAATTTATTTCCCTAATGACGAAGATTTTCTGATCTTTACCGAAATTATAAGCCCTAACAATTTCACAAAACTCTTGAGATGCACCACAAATTTAATTGATATACTAACGTATGCAGAATTCAAAGATATTAATCTTAAAGAAACATAAGACACTTTTACATCAGGGTATAGAAAAAACAATCAATTTATTTTAAGAAGAATATTACTATCCTGATAGTCAAAAGATTATTCAAAACATTATCAACGAATGTGAAATTTGTAATCTGGCAAAAACAGAACATCGAAACACGAAATTGACATATGAAACAACACCGGAAATATTTAACACAAGAGAAAAATACGTGATAGATTTTTATCTCACAGGAAACCAGATCTTCTTATCTTGCACTGGTATCTATTCGAAATTTGCATCACTAGTTGAAGTAAAAAGTAGAGATTGGCTAGAAGCAAACAGAGCCATTACTAAAATATTCAATGATATGGGAAAAGAAATTAAAGCAGACAAAGACTCAGCTTTTATGTGTATAGACTTACAAAATTGGTTAAGATTTGAAGGTGTACAAATTTCTATAACTACTAGCAAAAATGGTATATCTGACATAGAAAGATTCCACAAGACCGTAAACGAAAAGCTAAGAATCATTGGTAGCGAGCAAAATATTGAAGATAGGTGCACAAAATTCGAAACAATTCTATAGATATATGTCGGAGCACAATTATTATTTTCCATTTCGCGCAGCGAGTTTCGAACGCACCGAAGATCTAAACACAATTAATTTGTTCCACTCACTTCTTCTCCGTGCTATCCTTCGAACCACACTCGGCGACAGCGACCACACGCTGCCGCCGCGCTGTAACGGGAGATGCCAAAGCTACAAAAATACAGCCGACCAATAGCAACGCAGTATGCAATAATGTAATATGACGAAATACCAATGATTTCCCGAAATGATGAAATTACTGTACTTCTGGAATATTCTAACACATAATACAATATGATGAAATTATTATTCTTGTGAAATATTCTAGCACATCCACCAGCTTACGAAAGTATGCGCCGACACGGCCATCCTGACCATTACACGTCCTCGTGAAATATTACCAAAATGATTCGTTCTCTATAATTTTATTGTAAAACTATTTTTACATCATTTTAAAACAAATATTAGCCAATTGACAAATCAAATTTCCAAATTTAAATTTCCAATAAAAATTTCTTTTCTTTAACATAATTCATTTTCTTCTTATTCATATGTAATGCGCAACACGCCATGATCAAGACATTTGCCTTGCACTTGTGCTTACATTATACTTAAAAATTTCATTATTAGCCCTTCAGGCATCCATACTGTCTCTTTCAACAGCTTCAACAATTTCGCTACTGTCTCTTTCAACAGCTTCAACAATTTCGCTACTGTCTCTTTCAACAGCTTCAACAATTTCGCTACTGTCTCTTTCAACAGCTTCAACAATTTCGCTACTGTCTCTTTCAACAGCTTCGTTACAATTTTCAAATTCTGCTGGTACTTGCCAATTTGGCATTTTCCTTATGTCATCGTGAGCATATTTATATTTTCTATTAATTGTCAGTGACCTGAGCATATACCTGTCTCCGTCTAACAATTCAGTTATTTGAAAAGGCCCTCTGAACTTCGGGCTTAATTTTGTTTGATGCCTCTCTTCATTCTTTAACAATACAAAATCTCCGACTTGACATCTATCAACTTTAGCTTTGTTTGTTTTTATCAAATTGCGCCTTGTTATATGCTGCTGCAGCTGAAATACTCTGAACTGCACGCGCTCTTACTTCATCTAGATCAACCTCATCTACCTCATCGCAAGGTGGAACCAACCCCAACGGCCGAGCAACTTTGCCAATAAACAATTCTAAAGGGCTTGCCTTTGTCACTCGACTAACCGTACAGTTTAATGCTAACTGAACCTCACCTAATGCGTCTTGCCAAGAGCGACTGCTAGTCTCGACTGCGGTTAGTAAGTTTTTTAAGGTGCTCATAATGCGTTCTACTTGACCATTTGCTCTACTTGCACCAGTCGCAATCAAGTGCAAATTTATTTTCTGTTGCTCACAGAAATCACTAAATCTACTGCTGGCAAAACACCTACCCTGATCTGCAATAATGCGATTTGGTACTCCAAACAGAGATATAGCCGACGTCACTGCACTTACGCAATTCTCTGCGTCAATTTTATGCGTGTGAGTTAAATAAACAAATTTAGTAAAGGCATCCACTTGAACGATGATATACTCTTTCTGATCAGACTTGCCGCTTAACTTTCCAGTTATGTCGATGTGAACAGTGTGCCAAGGGATATTTACTTTTGGTATTGGATGAAGGCTAGCTTGAATTTTGCCCGAGGAGGTCTTTGACATTTTACACGTAATGCAATTTTCAACGAATTTTCGACTATATTTAGACATGTTATCGAACCAGTAATAGTCATAGGCCTTGTCTAACGTCTTCTCCCATCCCAAGTGCATGATTGACTCATGAATTTGGTTTATAACAGACCATCTAAATACCTTGGGAACAATTGATAACGATCGAGTTCTATCATTTCGCTGAATTTTTCGATATAATATTCCTCCTCTTAACTCATAAGTTTTTGCAACGTCCTCAGCCAGGGAATTGTCTTTCAATTTATTTACAATATTTACTATTTCGAGATCTTGACGCTGTTCAGCCAAAAGCCAATTACTTGATATTTCAGCCAAATTAATTCGTTTTTCAAGAACTTTTGGAGTTGTAGTACTCAAATCAGCTGAAGGCACATTTCTTGAAAAGAAGTCAAGAAACCTATATTGTAAATCAAATGTAAATGATTGTAAATAAGACCACCATCTCTGTACTCTAGGAGATAGGTCTTGTTTTGTCCTTGAGGCCTTAAGAGAGTTACAGTCAGTGAAGACAACAAAGTTTCTACCCAGTAAATAATGGCGAAAATGTTTCATTGCTAAAACAACAGCAAGAGTCTCCAGTTCATATGAGTGGTAACGTGACTCAGCTGGAGAAGCTGCCTTACTAAAATATTCAACGACATGAGACTTATTGTTAATTTTGTGTAATAAGATGGCAACTCGATGGGATGCTGCGGATCAAAAATTACTAAAACTGGCTTCTGGGTAAGAATAGAAATAACCTTCTGTCTCATTTCTTCATGCTCTGGCTTCCAAATAAATTCATTCCTTTCTGAAGTCAAAAGATATAACGGCTTCATAAAACAAGAAAATCCTTGCATAAATTGTCGAAAGTAAGACGCTAATCCTATAAATTGTCGCAAAGCAGGGACCGACTGAGGAGGTGGTAAAGTAGTTAACGCTGCAATTTTAAGCGAATTTGGCCGGATTTCACCTGCACTCACTTCGTATCCCAAATATTGAACCTTTGACTTTAAAAAAGAACATTTGTTTATATTGAATGAAAATCCAGCTTTTGTGAGACAATCAAGAGTAATCTGCAACCTTTCTAAAGCTTCACTTTTCGTTGAAGCAGCCACCATTACATCGTCCATATAAACGACTACAAATTTATTTGCAAGGTCTCCGAGAGCTTGCATCACTGTACGCTGGAAAACAGATGGAGCATTTCTGAGCCCAAACGGCATTGCCAAGAATTCATATTGTCCATCTGGGGTGACAAAAGCTGTACACTCTACTGAATCTGGGTATAATGGAATTTGATAATATCCACTTGCCATGTCCAGACATGAAAAATATTTCGCTCCATGAAGTCTCGCTATTTGGTCTGATATAAGGGGCAAGGGGTATCTGTCTGATACCGTATTAGAATTTAATTCTCTATAATCAACACACAAACGATGAGAGCCGTCCTTTTTGTTGACTAACATTATGGGACTTGCAAAGGGTGAACAGCTTGGTTTTATTATGTTACACTCTAATAATTCATTAATTTTGTCTCGCACTAATTCCCTTTCATTTGGGCTAAGTCTATATGGTCGTCTTTGAACAGTTCTTTTTGGGTCAACTAATTTAATTTTCATTTCCCCCGAGCTAACTCTGGTCAATGGAATTCCGGCAATAAAAGATTTTAAGTATTTTTCCACTAAGCTTTTTAGTTTATCTCTGTCTTCACCAACAAGATCAGTATTTAACTCAGAAAATTTCTCATCATTAGAACAATAGTTTACAGTTTTTGCTCTGACAATTTCAAATTTACCAGGTGATATTACAACATTAAATTCTGGAAACAATACTTCACGACCAATAATTATGTCATTTTTCAAATATATGTCATTCAAGACATGAAACAATATTTCGATACAATGATTGTTAATTATTACGTTACTAAGTATCTGCAATGTGCTACAAATACTACCATTGCCAATACCTTTCAACATCACTACATTTTTAATTCTTTTACCAACTAATTTGCTACTTAGCTTTTGTTTAATTAAAGAACATTCCGCTCCAGAGTCAAACGTTGTTGAAAATGTCTCGCCTTGATGAATCATCTCTCCCTTGGGTTCGACAACCTCGCATAGTTCCAACCTTTTCACTTGATGCGTGCCTTTATCCTTTTTGGGCTTGCTGCAGTGTGTTGAAATATGACCGCGCTCGCCACAATTAAAACAAGTCACATCCGATTTTTGACGGTGACCAAAAGGGTTCCTGTCGTTGCTGTCCTTGGCACTAGTCGAAAATTGCTGCTGCTGTTTAGCTCTACATTCGATCATCTTGTGACCGAGTTTTCCACAGAAATGGCATTTCATTGTTGAAAGTCGTTGGCGCTTTATGTCAGCTGGAGGCATTTCTTCTTGCGGAGTTTGCTTTCGTTTATTAAACGTAAATGCTTTAAGCTCAGTTTGTAATTCACTTCTTGTGCGCACATTTGAAGTAAATGTTAATCGTTGCAGCCTGCTGTCTACATGAGCCAACTAAGCAAGCGTCACAGAAACAGCTATTTCCTCCACATCCATCTCACGCCACTTCGTAATAAGCGACGTCATCATGCGACTAGCATAATTGGAGAGGCATTCGCCGTCAGTTGGACAACCTGCTAGCATTGCTAAAAACATAGCCGCTGGAGTTTCCACACTAGCAAAACGTTGCACGAAAAGTTCCTTAAACTCGGCCCAAGTTATTCCCGGATAGCATATTTGAGCAAACCACTGCGACGCGCTTCCTTCCATCGCTACACTTAAAGCCATAACTAACGCGCTGCCTTTTATAGTTGATTCAGCCAAAATAATATTTGCCGTAGAGCACCACGCCGTTGCGTCTGCGCCATCAAGGTCCGCGTTAAATTTGGGTAACACCACAGTATTTTTGTTTGGTGTTTCGGATGCCGTTTTGTATGATTGTATTGCTTTAACAAGTTCGATCAAGTTTTTATTTTGCATTTCCATTAAAACGCGCCACGGCCCATCTATGGTGTTAGGCAGCGAGCCAGATCCCACTTCTGGTGTCGGAGCACAATTATTATTTTCCATTTCGCACAGCGAGTTTCGAACGCACCGAAGATCTAAACACAATTAATTTGTGTCACTCACTTCTTCTCCGTGCTATCCTTCGAACAACACTCGGCGACAGCGACCACACGCTGCCGCCGCGCTGTAACGGGAGATGCCAAAGCTACAAAAATACAGCCGACCAATAGCAACGCAGTATGCAATAATGTAATATGACGAAATACCAATGATTTCCCGAAATGATGAAATTACTGTACTTCTGGAATATTCTAACACATAATACAATATGATGAAATTATTATTCTTGTGAAATATTCTAGCACATCCACCAGCTTACGAAAGTATGCGCCGACATATACAATCATAAAACTAAACATAATAGTACCAAAAGATTTCCAGCAGACATTTTCCTATATGCAGGCAGCCCAGACTTTAACGTACAACAAAATAAAATCGATAAGATAGAATACCTCAATAGGAAAAGGCACGATTTCAAAGTTGATACACAATAAAGACAGGCCCCACTTGTAAAAAGTAAAATAACCAATCCATTCAAAAGGACAGGAAGGATTGAACAAGTAGATGATAAACATTTCGAAGAAACAAACGGTGGCAGGAAAATCGTTCACTATAAGTCAAAATTTAAGAAACAGAAAAAATTTAATTAGAGCAAATATGATAATTCCAGACCAACCAAAGAAGCACAAAGTGACATATCCATAAGTCCCTAAGACTTAAGCATATGCCTACATACTAATACACTTACAACATATACACCCCAATACAACATACACTATTCCGGATGTACCCAACAGATACCAGATAAGAATAAGATTGTTATATGATCCTCGAGAATGGAAAAAACCCCAATTCTAGATAAGTCACCCACTGGTAGACTAAACATCCGTCCCCTAATTTAAACAATTCCTTGCTTAAGCCCTCGTTCCCACGTTCAAAGCTCGGACCCGCAATCCCGAAAAACAAAAGTATCGATTTCAATAAACAAATTATAAGAATCTAAGAGCACTTGTATCCAAGAGCAAATGCACTTGAATCCAAGAGAAACGCAAGCTTTTTCTCTTCACGATCAGAATCCTAAAGTCTAAAGTCCATATTAGAAAAGCTCGATACCGAGGCTTGAACGTCAATCAAATCAGAATAATTATCAGAGTTCAGTTTGAGACCTAATTGTAAAAGGTCGGTGTTCTTCTCAAATAAAAAGTTTTGTAATCATTTAGTGAAATAAAAATTATATTTTTTTCACTTATAAATATTGCAAGCATTTAATTATATATACATATATACTTGAAAATAACTTCATATTATTACGTTAGTTTTCAAAAGGAGGGAAATGTAGTATGCACACATATCGCCTTATCACTGTACCTATATTCATAACATACAAGCACATTGAGCACTCCGTTACAATGTGTACATATACAGTCAAGCCCAAGTGTATGCGTAATACAAAGCACCCACGTGCCTATATATATATGATAACATAGATAAGCATCGCTACGCTGCAGGCTACGCCGGCAGCGCTGCTCCCCGACCTAGGCCAAGAAATCTTTGTATGCAGATCATGCAATCAATTACGAGTTGATCTCGAACGGAGCGGGACCTTTCCTGCTCCCTACAAATTGAAATAATAGAAAATATAATTATAAGAAGAAAAACCAATTGCATTAAAGAAACTAAAACGACTACAACTACATGATGACAACTACAGGATACCAAGAAGATCGACTCCCTGGAAATCCCAAATGGGGATGCAGAAAGTATGGCGGCTATCCTCATGAACATGCTGGGCAGACTTTGCGACCCATCCATGCCAAGAAAAAAGAAGCCAAAATGGAAGCCGGTCCAAAAAGATACCGTGTTTCGGCAGGTGTTCCCCAAGGATTGGTCCAAGTACCGATCTTTGGGGAACACCTGCCGAAACACGGTATCTAAAGTATCCTAAAGTAGCTGCCAACGACTATCCTCAGATACTCCGGGATCCCCATACGGTTCATGGATCCGAGGATTACGGGCCATCTTTACGTCCAGGGTCACTATTGCGCAGTATTCCTTCCTGCCTCCTAGCCATCTATCACGGTCTTGGCGATGTTACTGACGACCGAGAGAGCGTCCAGGGTACTCTTTCCTTACCGGAAGACATATTGCTGGCTTCCTAGGCCGTTGGTGCTCTCGGTGATAGCCTCTATTCGAGTATACAGAATACGTTCGAACAGTTTTGTAACTATTTCCAGTATGTATAGGAGGCGGTAGCTGCTTGCAGCGTGTTCTGGACCCTTGCCTTTCGGCAACAGCACTAGCTTCTCGCTTTTCCACCTTGTTGGGAAGATTCCCTCCAGAAGACATGGCTGGAAGGTGGTCCTGAAGATGCGAGGTTTACCCATCGCCGCTGTTTTAATAACAGCTCCAGGAATTCCATCTAGTCCCATTAGTATCTAGTATCCATCTAGTATCTAGTATCCATTACCTCAAATTGATGGAATTCTTAGTAGGCTTTCCAGGGCGAATTTCATTTCCAGTCTAGACCTTAAAGACGCCTATTGGCAATTCCTTTATATCCTAAGTCCCGCGATAAAACATACCGGGAAAGCCATTATATCAGTACAAGGTAATGCCTTTTGGTCTTATTAATGCGTGTTGTCTTTCAGTACTAGTTAAGTGTCGATGACCCCACGAAATGGTATACAATGTCAACAGAGTACAACAGGGGATCAATTCAACATTTATCAGAAGCATTAATACGACGCCACTTGAGCTACTGGTTAGTGTTAAAATTAGAACGAAAGGTGATCTTCAGATACGAGACTTGATAAACAAAGAGGCCGTAGCAGTGTTCAATGAAGAACGCAGCGAGTTACGAGTAAAGGCAAAGGCTCAGATACTGAGACTGCAGAACGAGAACAAGAAACAAACTTCGACTTAAGCCAGCAAGACGATATGATGTTGACGACCTATAGCTGAAAGCTAAGTGTTTGGGGCCTTATAAAGTTCCATAGGTGAAGTACAACAACGCCTATGATGTCCAAAAAGTAGGCAACAAACAAAAACTCTGCAACATGAAGCCATGACCGATTGGAAACGATGACAGTGATGACGATGAAGCATTCGGGTCGAAGGCTTAGTCAGAATGACCGAATGTGGGATTGGTTTTTGGCTGTTTATCCAAATCCCAATAGTAATAGCTGATCCCTAGACGACGACACCGACGATAACAAGAAGAGCAACGACTACAGACGATGAAGGTGGCGAATTAGCGAGGTGGCGATAACGCAAACACGACGATCAACGAGGAGCCCAACGCTACAAGAGCGCCTTTAAAATACGAATAAAGTTAATAATATTATGATGAAACCCCAAATTTTGGGGGTTCGTCCGGGATTGAGCAAATGTGAACGGGATTGGACAAATGTGAATGGGAATGAGTAAATGTGAACGTGATGGGACAAATGTGAACGGGATTTAGGAAATGTGAACAAAATCGATGACATTAAACAAAACTTTTACGTGTAAAACAAAGAAAAAAATACAGTCGCAATTTTTTGCTATAAGATCGTGTTTAAATAATTTCATAAGTGATAGATTACGCTCAAGCAAGAAAGAGAACATTGCTGCTCTCCATTGGTTTGTGTTCGAGTGTGAAGGAGGCTAGAAGTAATCGGTAACTAGCGTCAACCGAAACCGACGAAGACGAAACTGACGATTTAACAGACGGTGAGGCAGAAATCCTTATGTTCCAGACACCGAGCAGAGCAATGAACGTCGAAAGAAATGACTGAAATGTACAAGGAGCAGACGAGATGAATACGATACGAAACGTTTTTACAGAAAACGCCAGTATGTCGACTCAGTTTTCCCGACGTATAAAAAAAAACATACGCAGTTATGATCACACTAACACTATTCCAGTCGAAATATGGATATAATAACACGAAGAACAAGCGCCACTCTTGTATTGGAAAGACTTCCAGAAGTTTCTTTTTGCAGAAAAGACACCAAAAGGAATTGAAAAGTTGTTTGCGTTGAGCGAGAGAGGTCTAAATTCGTGGAATTCTCTCAAAATAGCATTGCTATCCGAATTTAAGCAGCAAGGTAGTTGACGAACAAATCGTGCGAAACGTGGCAACAACGACTGTGTTTTCGAGTACTTTTATAGAATAAAAGACATTGCTCTAGAGGTAAAATTGAAGATGAAACTTTCAGACAGTATTTAATTGACGGCATCGAGGGAAAAAGTGAGAACAAAACAATATTATATGGTGCCAGAAATATGAGTCAATTTAAAGACAAACTAAGGTATTTCGAATAAATAATTGCAAAGGAAAATCAGAGTGAGAAGGACAGGTCAAAGCGCAACGAGAACAGTATGAAAGGAAAAGATAGAAAAATCAGAATGTAAGCGAAGACTCGAAAAGAGAAGTGAACTGCTACCACTGTGGTAAAAAAGGCATGCGTGCTGTTTGATTTCTTAAAACGATTTTACCAGCAAAGAAGTTTATAATGCTAATAAAAAGTGTACGCCGTGAAGTTCAATATCATACGGGAAGATTTTATTGTGATATTGGCAAGCCGAAGCTATAAAGATGCAATGTCGTTCTAATTGCATTCGGACCGCGACTCCAATAAAATAAAACCACTTGGACAATTCAAACAAAAAATTCTGATTGATGAAGGAAGATTATATGTTAGATTTTTATGTCGTTCCAATCAAGTTTCTTGATATGCCATTAATTATCGAAGAACAGATATGTGTACACGCAGAGATTGTTTTTATTTTTTAATGGCTTGCAAGTGCGAAAAAAAGATTAATGACGAACAAAATATTCTAAATATTTGTGTTGAAGTACACAATGAGTTGTTTGACATTAACAAGGCAGCGAGCGAATAATATGCAAAGCAAGAGTTGCGTGAGCTAATTTCGAACTATGAACCGGTCAAAACAAAAACAACAAATAGAAATACGTAGAAATACGTATTGTGCTTAATGATGAATCGCCTATTTTCTCACGTCCACGTATTGTTAACGAACATATTGAAGTGTGTCTTGATAATGACACAATTGAAGAGTCAACATCCGAGTTCACAAGTCCCCATAGTGCTGCTAAGAAAGCACGACGGTTCTGCAAGGCTGTGTGTAGATGATCGCAGAATTAACAAGGTAATTATTAAAGACCATTTGCCATTACCGCTCATTGAGGATCAGTTGGATCGTCTGCAAAAAGCAAAAATATTCAGTACAATTGATTTGAAAATCGGATTTTGCTGAATCAAGAAAGCAGAAAATATACGTCTTTTGTGACACACCGAGGACAATATCAGTTTTTGAAGTACCCATTGGATTTTCAAATTTTTGAGCGGCACGTCAATGCGATATTCTTAGATCTGTCACGCAGAGGAATTGCGTTGTCCTATGTAGATGATATTATTATCCCCACTAAGACCGAACAAGACGCTGTACAAAACTGAAAGGAAGTTACAATGATCATGGTGTACAACTCAATTTGGAATAATAAAATTCAAAATACAATACAATGATTATAATGACTAAAGCCGTGTGGTTCCTCCAGATAAATTTCTTCTCGTCTGAAAATACAACATAACGCCACTCCTTAGACCAGTCATTTGAGCTCGAGCAAAACTGAGTCGTGTTTAGAGGTAATTTTTTTGAGTTTTTCGTGTTCTTATTATTATATATGGTAAATATAATTATTAAAGATCCGTTCGTTTCGCGAGTGATTCGTTTGTTGTTGTTTTTTGTTTGCACATAAACTGCACTGTGCACCTATTCTCTCGCTCTCCCACACAAAATCTAAAATTTCTAAGCGTGCAGACTGCTCTCGTGCGGTTCTTTTAACAGCTTGCTTGAATCTTTTTTGATCTTGTGTTTTTTAGACAAACATGGACGAAATCCGAAGTTAACGTTGCGCGAAACATTCGTAATTTTCGGAGTTGCGTCGACCGGTGCGTGCGGCAAACTGGCAGAACCACACGGTGGAGACGTGCCATATCTTGGCGCAGGCATCACGCAAGTTGAATGTACGCCTGTTGCAGGTAAATAGCAAAATACAACATAGCGATTTCCCGCAGCGGATAGAACAACTGACTGCCAACTTGGCGCAGTGGGTGATCTGGCGTTGCCAAATCCACTGTGCGATCAGTGTTTTGCTGCGACAGTTGGGCATGCAATTCAAAATTAAATTTAAATTTATATAATAATAAATAAATAATAATAAATAAATAATAATAAATAAATAATAAATTTATATAATAATAATAATAATAATAAATTTAAATCTAAACCGTTAAAATTTAATTTTGATACTGGTTCCTGGGGAGCGCACCATTCGCTAAGAAAGGGGAAAAGGCACATAGGTCGCGGACAGACCAAATATCATCCTCTGTCGTCGTCTAGGGATCAGCTATCACTATTGGGATTTGGATAAACAGCCAAAAACCAATCCCACATTCGGTCATTCTGACGAAGCCTTCGACCCGAATGCTTCATCGTCATCACTGTCATCGTTTCCAATCGGTCATGGCTTTATGTTGCAGAGTATTTGTTTGTTGCCTACTTTTTGGACATCATAGGCGTTGTTGTACTTCACCTATGGAACTTTATAAGGCCCCAAACACTTAGCTTTCAGCTATAGGTCGTCAACATCATATCGTCTTGCTGGCTTAAGTCGAAGTTTGTTTCTTGTTCTCGTTCTGCAGTCTCAGTATCTGAGCCTTTGCCTTTACTCGTAACTCGCTGCGTTCTTCATTGAACACTGCTACGGCCTTTTTGTTTATCAAGTCTCGTATCTGAAGATCACCTTTCGTTCTAATTTTAACACTAACCAGTAGCTCAAATGGCGTCGTATTAATGCTTCTGATAAATGTTGAATTGATCCCCTGTTGTACTCTGTTGACATTGTATACCATTTCGTGGGGTCATCGACACTTAACTAGTACTGAAAGACAACACGCATTAATAAGACCAAAAGGCATTATCTTGTACTGATATAATGGCTTTCCCGGTATGTTTTATCGCGGGACTTAGGATATATAGGAATTGCCAATAGGCGTCTTTAAGGTCTAGACTGGAAATGAAATTCGCCCTGGAAAGCCTACTAAGAATTCCATCAATTTGAGGTAATGGATACTAGATACTAGATGGATACTAGATACTAATGGGACAAGATGGAATTCCTGGAGCTGTTATTAAAACAGCGGCGCTGGGTAAACCTGGTATCTTCAGGGCCACCACCTTCCAGCCATGTCTTCTGGAGGGAATCTTCCCAACAAGGTGGAAAAGCCAGAAGCTAGTGCTGTTACCGAAAGGCAAGGGTCCAGAACACGCTGAAAGCAGCTACCGCCTCCTATGCATACTGAAAATAGTTGGAAAACTGTTCGAACGTATCCTGTATACTCGAATAGAGGCTATCACCGAGAGCACCAACGGCCTAGGAAGCCAGCAATATGTCTTCCGGTAAGGAAAGAGTACCCTGGACGCTCTCTCGGTCGTCAGTAACATCGCCAAGACCGCTCTTGCTGGTGATAGATGGCTAGGAGGCAGGAAAGAATACTGCGCAATAGTGACCCTGGACGTAAAGAACGCCTTCAACACCGCCAGATGGCCTGTAATCCTCGGATCCATGAACCGAATGGGGATCCCGGAGTATCTGAGGATAGTCGTTGGCAGCTACTTTAGGGACCGGGTCGTATGGTACGAAATGGAAGCCGGTCCAAAAAGATACCGTGTTTCGGCAGGTGTTCCCCAAGGATCGGTACTTGGACCAATCCTGTGGAACATTATGTACGATGGGATCTTGGGCATCAACAAACCCATGGGAGTAGAGCTGCACTGTTCTGCTGTCGATGTGGCAATTACAGCAGTCGCCAAAACAATCACAGGGTTGCAAGATAAATTTAACACTACGATTGGTGCTGTCATCCACTACACTGTGGTCCAGAACTCGATTTTTTTGGCATAAAGTCTAGAAAATGAGCTACAGACTTGAACATTTTGTTGTTAAATCGCAAATAGTTTGCACACAAAATTTGGAGTCTGTGCGACCATGCCCTCTCTTGCTTCCCATATTAACAAATGGTATTACTCAGGAGTCAACGAAAGTTGGTTGTTTTTTTTTTTAATAAAAATGTGTATATTGTTTTAAAAATAATCAATAATGTTCTTTTTCTAGTTCATTATTATAAATTTCCGAATCTGATCTCGAATCAGAATCAGAATGTGAATCCAATATTTTGTCTGATGGATCAGGTTTTCCAAAAGACTTATTACTGCCTTCGGAAGTGTTTTTTTGCTATTTTTCCTATCTCTTTCTTTTAAACAAATTGTTGATAATAATGTCCGAGGAATCAATCACTATTGATCCGACTATTTTTCCCTGCATGTGATAGTCGGTCCCTTTTGTAAAGTTTATTCGGGGCTTCACTCGCATTTTCGCCTAGGCATCCAAGTGGAACCAACGCCGAATTATTGATTTGAAATCCGTGGACCAGTACTTTATGGATCGTTGGTGACATAGGATACCATGGATATGTTTGCAATGCAAACATAAACCTAGTTCAATTTGGGGAATAGGTTCGTTCGTTTAAAATCAATGAACTAGGTCGTTCATTTAGTTCAATCGTTCATTTTTTAAACTTGCTTAAAGGTGCTTCACAAAATAAAAATGTTTTGAATTTATTTTATACAATGCTGTCATAGAAAATTAATATTATTTATTCAATTTATGTCAAAAACACTTATACATAATAATAATAAGAAATAATAAAGAGTTTAAAACTATATTGAACTATAGTGAACTATAAAGACAGACCTAGTTCGTTCGTTCAGTTTGGTGAACAGTTCAATTTAGTTCGTTCGTTCACGAACGACACAACACTAATTTGTATATATAATTTAAAAGTTATATCGCAAAAAAAAAAGAAATTTGTCGGAAATTATAAAATAGTTGGACGATTTGCTATTAACATAATGTGAAACTTTTCCAAAAGAAGAGCTGGTTATCGACAAGAATTTGGTACTTCATCTTGCCGTATTACCATCATTGCTATTGCCACTGCCATTCTGCTTCGGCATGTTTACTCGAAGGCCCATTTCTCTCCACATTTCCTCCTGGATATATTTTTTTAGAATACTTACTTACTATATATACTTTATATACTTAATATAACCTTGTCCTCTCCTTTAATATGCCACTTTTTTATATAGGCTCTGTATGATACGTTTAGAACAAATACAAAAAACCGGATCCAAGCATGGAGTGGATTTACCCCAAACTGTACAGCTTTTACTTTTGGTGCAAAGGTTTCTGACCACAGATCGGACAACATTGAGTAGATTTAGTGTCTGTTAATACGTTTAGGACTTTTCCATCTATAAGTGTCATGTGCATTTCATAGGTAATTCTATGTCACGATTTCATCACAGTGAATGGCGTAAGATTATTAATTTGATTATCTAACTGATTTTTTCCATCATTATGTGGACAGCAGTTTCCTTTATCAACTCAATTTTTAGAGGCAAAATCGAATGGACTGCGGTGCTCTGTTTATCCAGATATGCCTATTAAACGAATCTATAATTTGTATGGGTAGCTTTGAAGTTACAAATAAAGATTGATCAGAAATTGGTGTGCCAAGTGCTTCAATTTAAAATTGCTGCTTGTAAGCAGTCTGACCAGTTGTCCTATCAAATCCGTAGTTGCAAATTAATTTGATTTTAAAGATATCTGGAAATTGCTTGAAAACATCAGATTGCAACTTAATTAATCTTTGCGCTGTATGATCCAAGAGATTTTTTTTACTTCTATACCCTCTGGTCCGCACTGTAATTTTGCTTCGATTATAGGACGGATATATGTCGCTGTTATGGCTTTTATTTAAAAGCCTGGTGCTTATACATTGCTGTTTTGTCAGAGTGTTTTGAAAGAGGAGGTGAAAGAGGAGTTGGTTTTTGCCACTGAATGTGCATCCTCGATTCGCTTGGAAATTCTGGTGTTAAAGTTTCATTCTTGCATTCTTTTCTAGCAGAAACAGTTGCTGCATGAATCAAAAGACTTGTGTCGTGATCACTTTCACTTGCTAGTTTGGATGACAGTTTCCTTTTTAATCTTCCTCCTGAATTTTGGTAAGATAAGTCTCGGCGTCCCATTTGCTGTGGTGTCTTGGGGTTTTCAAAATCACTAACAAGAATTGTTATCTTAGACGCCATCCACTTAGTATATTTGGAAATAAATCGTTTTAGATGTCTGTTACGTTTTCTTTCCTTTAATAAATAATTCAAAATTTAATATTTTTTTGTGAACCTCTTCTGTCTTTTTGGATTCCAGATTATTGTTGTTGATTGCAGAATAAACGTAATCTGAAACATAACTTTCTTGCCGATTGTTACGCCTCCAAATGTCCAGGAGGTCGCTATGTCTGAACTCGAACTATTCCTATATAAAATCAAATTTTGAGAAAAAAGAGCAAAAATTGGCCAAAGATATTACTTTACCGTCTTAGACAATAGGTAAAGGTACAAACTGACGTTTTTAACTTTTGTGAGAAATTGTCAGAAAATGAGTTATAATCCACGAAACACAGGGGACACGTTAGAATTTTCTGTTAAAATACACATAAATTGGATGTTGCACAACACAAAAACAGTACAACTACACATATATTAACTAAATACGTTAAAAACAACGTACCTTGGCCTTTATTTTTCCATATTTTACTATAATTTATGGCTACGTATTAACGATCGTACCACGTGCAAAAGTAAGCAAATAATTTGGCGGGAATTGCATTCTCCGAATCAGCTGTTTAAGACTTCACCTTTAAAAGCATTTAAAACGATTTAGTGAAGCTTTCGGTCAATTTTGTCTTTGGTTTTTATTTATATGATCAATTTTCTATTAGAAAATAATTATTGCTAAAGGACGATATATTGACATAAAAATTTAGACTTTATGCCAAAAAAAAGGAGTTCTGGGACGTGGAGAATATGCTAGCCTCCGTCAATGGCACAAGGGTCCTAAAGTATCTGGGTGTAATGATAGACCACAGACTATCGTTCAAGGATCACACGAATTACGCCAGGAAGAAGGCAGCAGCCATAGCCTCTTCGCTGACTAGACTCATGCCTAACGTCGGTGGCCCTAGATATCCGGCCAGGAAACTGCTGGTGGCGGTAGCAAAGGCTTTGCTGCCACTAGCAGGGGTTCATACCTGAAAGGACCTCGCTAGGTGTTACGGTCCATGGCCCTCAGGCTCATTAGAGGGTTTAGGACCATATCCGAAAACGCGGCGTTAGCACTGTCAGGCCTTCCGCCAATTGATCTGGAGATCAAGGCTCTCACCTAGTGGATGCTAGGTGAGTGGAAGAACAGATGGCAAACGTCGCGGCGGGAAAGGTGGTCACACCAGCTCATCCCTGAGTTGATGGTCTGGGCAGAGTGTCAACACAAATGCCTGGGCTACCATCTAACCCAGTTCCTCACGAACCATGGCTGCTTTCGGGCCTATCTACTCAGGTTCCGCCACGTAGAGTCAGCCCAATGCTTGTTGTGCGTCGATCGTGAAGAAACAGCTGACATGTGCTAATGCACTGCTCCAGGTTTACAGAGGACAGCGAGGCATGGGAGCTGGGCCTTATCATTAATATGATTAAGCGAGTCCGATCAGACGAGATGGCCAACAGAGTGGATGGCTAATTTAATTTCAATCTACTAAAAAAGAACCGTATACTTATATTTTATGCTAGAGCATTCGATTTCAGCTGGCTGTACCCCTTTCTCTTTTCCAGCCAAAATCAGAGTAACGGGCAGTTGACTACCGCGTTTTTTCTCGAATAAAATATTTCCGTCATCGACCTCGTGATTCATTAAACCCTGCTTAAAAATATTTCGCTCAATGAATTTTCTCGAACAGTGGACATGTTATATTTTCCAGATACCGCTCTACCGGAGCCCAAACCAACATTCCAAAGCAATTAGTAGTTTTAAACAATTTTGAGTTATTTTTTATTATAAAAATAATTCTCGTTTAGAAGCTTAAAATCTATGTACCAATTTTTTCTATATCATCGGCACTATCGGTATTTAACACTTCAATTTTTTTGTTGAAATGTTTTTCGATATCGGAACACACTTTCATGGTCTTCTCATCCGTTATAAGATTTATGGCGATTCCAGACTTTCCTGAAATAAATTGAATAAATATAAAAGGTCATAAGAAAACAAAATATAATTTTGAATTTAGGTAACACACTTTTTTTGTAATATTTATATAGTGACATATCCATAAGTCCCTAAGACTTAAGCATATGCCTACATACTAATACACTTACAACATATACACCCCAATACAACATACACTACTCCGGATGTACCCAACAGATACCAGATAAGAATAAGATTGTTATATGATCCTCGAGAATGGAAAAAACCCCAATTCTAGATAAGTCACCCACTGGTAGACTAAACATCCGTCCCCTAATTTAAATAATTCCTTGCTTAAGCCCTCGTTCCCACGTTCAAAGCTCGGACCCGAAATCCCGAAAAACAAAAGTATCGATTTCAATAAACAAATTATAAGAATCTAAGAGCACTTGTATCCAAGAGCAAATGCACTTGAATCCAAGAGAAACGCAAGCTTTTTCTCTTCACGATCAGAATCCTAAAGTCTAAAGTCCATATTGGAAAAGCTCGATACCGAGGCTTGAACGTCAATCAAATCAGAATAATTATCAGAGTTCAGTTTAAGACCTAATTGTAAAAGGCCGGTGTTCTTCTCAAATAAAAAGTTTTGTAATCATTTAGTGAAATAAAAATTAAATTTTTTTTACTTATAAATATTGCAAGAATTTAATTGGCGCAGTCGGTAGGATCCAATAAAATAAAAGAGTCCTTTTAGTACGGTACTGATCAACTGAAGGATATGCGCTATACGACTAGCTTTCCAAGATCAGCGTATCAAGATCAGATCGTATCAAGATAGTGATACGAAAATATTTAAGAGATCCGCAAAAGAATCTACGTGAAAGTAGTATTCAAAATAAAATCCCGTGCGGTCGGAAACAAAAATTAATTTAAATTTTTTAATTCCGAAACTTAAAACCAAGTTTAAAGAAAACTTAAAACCAAGTTTAAAGCAAACTTAAAACCAAAATAAACTCAAGAAAACAAAAGACATCATGGCAGTCCCACAACTCTCAGAAACACATCTAAACCAACTACTTAACCAAATCAAAAAATTAAATTACTACGATGGCGCACCTGGCAAATTATTTGGATTCGTCAACCAAGTGGAACAATTGCTCAGTTTATACCCAACACAGGAAGCCAGGCAGGCACACGTCATATGTGGAGCAGTGAAGCGGTTATTAGTGGATTCAGCCTTAGAAGTCGTAACACAACAGGAAAGAGCTAACACATGGCTGAACATGAAGAAATCACTGGCAATGGCATTTAAAGACCATAGACCCTATGTAACACTCATCAGACAATTAGAAGACATATCATACCCAGGAAGTATCTGTAAGTTTATAGAAAAACTGGAAACACAATACTGGATTATGTTCGATAAGTTAGAATTAGAAGGTGACCCTGTTGATAAACCGAATTATACCGAAATGTTAAACAAAACCGTTAAATCAGTAATAGATCGAAAACTGCCGGATAGAATTTATATGTCTTTGGCACGTAAAGATATTGATACCATCTATAAATTAAAACAAGCATCAATGGAATTAGGCCTTTGTGATGCTATTCCAGAAAATCACCGTTCTAATAGAACAGAAATGAACAAACGTAGGAACGGGGGAAACTATAATCAAAATAATAATCAAAAATATTAAAATAATAGAAATCACAACTATAGTAATTATTATCCTAGCACGAATCTGAATCACAATACACAACCACCTCAAAATTCGACTCAACCTATGACAAATCAAAACCAATATTCACCGCGTTTAATACCGAATAATCAAAGAGGGAATTATTATGCATTTAGACGAGACTTAACACAAGCTCAGCAGAACAACCCACTTAATAAAACCCTTAACTTCCAGCCTTCGACATCAAATAATATTAACAGACAAGGGCCAGTAAAAAGACAATGCGAGAGTCAGAGGGACCAAAGCAGGATGGATGTAAATTTTCATCAAGCTAGAGAAGAGAATGATAGAGAAGGACACACAAGTCCCTATGTAAATATAATTCATCATAATAAAAATTATAAGGGAATGATCGATACCGGATCATCAATTAACATCATAAGAGAAAATTTTGAGCATTTAGAACAAAAGGAAGAAAACCTAACAGTATACACTATTTAGGGACCAATAAAACTAAAGAAAAGTATAATAATAAAACCTACTTCAGTATGTCCGTCTGCTCAAAAATTCTACATTCACAAATTTTCTGACAACTATGATTTCTTGTTAGGTCGAAAGTATCTAGAAGATACAAAAGCTAAAATAGATTATGCTGACGAAACAGTAACATTAGGCTCTAAAGTATTTAAGTTTCTCTATGAAGAAAAGAAGGGCGAGACCGCATCCAAATGCCTTGAACCACAACAAAATAATGATTCCGCTCTAGTGGACAGAATCAAACCAAAAATGCAAAAGGTTAAGACCGCAGCTAAGTGCCTTAAACCAAAGCATCAACAGCAGAAGAAGGAGACTGCATTACCCAAATGCTTCATTTCAAATGTTATTAAAGACACGGTGGACAATGATGTAACACATCCCGATCCCATGTCCGTTGACAACGATATAGTCAACTTTGCGATTAACAATGAGTTACGCGAATGTAACGAGTATAGACTCGAACACTTAAATGTAGAGGAAGTTGAATGTTTAAAGAAGGTCCTTTACGAACATAGAGACATTCAGTACAAAGAGGGCGAAAATTTGACCTTCACCAGTACTATTAAACATGTCATCCAAACTCAACAAGACGACCCAGTATACCGTAAACCCTACAAAGTCAACAAACAAATTAATGAAATGATAGAACAAGGGATTGTTCGCAAATCAAAGTCTCCTATTCTCCTATTCTCCTAATTTGGTGGTCCCCAAGAAGGCAGATGCCTCTGGGAAACAAAAATTCAGGTTGGTAGTCGATTACAGGAATCTAAATGAGATAACTGTTAACGACAAATTTCCCGTTCCCCGAATGGATGAGATATTGGACAAATTAGGTAGGTGCCAATACTTTACAACTATAGATCTAGCTAAGGGATTTCACCAAATCCAGATGGATGAAAATTCTATTGCAAAAATAGCTTTTTCAACTAAGCATGGGCATTATGAATATACTCGTATGCCTTTTGGTTTAAAAAACGCTCCAGCTACTTTTCAGAGATGCATGAATAATCTTCTGGAAGATTTAATCTACAAAGACTGTTTAGTCTATTTAGACGATATTATTGTTTATTCCACTTCATTGGAAGAACACATTTTATCCCTAAAGAAAGTCTTTGAAAAACTGAGAGACGCTAATTTAAAGTTGCAACCAGATAAATGTGAATTCATAAAGAATGAAACTGAATTCCTAGGACACATCGTCACAACAAATGGCATCAAACCAAATCCAAATAAAACCAAAGCAATTACAAATTTTCCATTACCCAAGACACGTAAGCAAATAAAATCATTTTTGGGATTATGTGGATTCTATCGCAAGTTTATTCCTAACTTTGCCAAAATAGTTAAACCCATGACCATCAAATTAAAGAAAGGTGCTATAATAGACACCAAATGTAAAGACTACATCGAATCATTTGAAAACTAAAGGTCTTGATAACTTCAGACCCGATATTAATCTATAATCTAGAACGCTAAACGAACATGAAATCAACTATGCTACGATTGAAAAAGAATTGTTATCTATAGTTAGGGGTACAAAATATTTCAGGTCATACTTATTTGGTAGGCCATTTGAAATATTTAGTGATCACAAGCCACTGGTATGGCTCAACAACATTAAAGAACCAAACATGAAAGTGCAAAGATGGAAAATAAAACTCAATGAATTTGATTACAAAATCAAATATCTTCCAGGCAAAGAAAATCATGTCGCGGATGCTCTTTCCCGCACGAAAATAGAAGTTATGGTTGGCGAGGTCGCAAACAGCGCAGACGCAACTATACACAGTGTCATTGAAGATAACCTAAATTACATATCCATAACAGAAAGGCCAATAAATTACTTCTCTAGACAAATAGAGATAGAAAAAGGCGACAACGACACAAGTGTATAACATTTCTTCCAAAAGTTAAAGATTAAAAAAATCTATAAAGAAATGACACCTGAACTCGCCAAAAACCTCATTAAGGAATATGTGTGTACCAAAAAGAGTGCAATTTATTTCCCTAATGACGAAGATTTTCTGATCTTCCAGAGAGCGTTTACCGAAATTATAAGCCCTAACAATTTCACAAAACTCTTGAGATGCACCACAAATTTAATTGATATACTAACGTATGCAGAATTCAAAGATATTAATCTTAAAGAAACATAAGACACTTTTACATCAGGGTATAGAAAAAACAATCAATTTATTTAAAGAAGAATATTACTATCCTGATAGTCAAAAGCTTATTCAAAACATTATCAATAAATGTGAAATTTGTAATCTGGCAAAAACAGAGCATCGAAACACGAAATTGACATATGAAACAACACCGGAAATATTTACGTGATAGACTTTTATCTCACAGGAAACCAGATCTTCTTATCTTGCATTGATATCTATTCGAAATTTGCATCACTAGTTGAAGTAAAAAGTAGAGATTCGCTAGAAGAAAAAAGAGCCATTACTAAAATATTCAATGATATGGGAAAACCGCAGAAATTAAAGCAGATAAAGACTCAGCTTTTATGTGTATAGCCTTACAAAATTGGTTAAGATCTGAAGGTGTACAAATTTCTATAACTACTAGCAAAAATGGTATATCTGACATAGAAAGATTCCACAAGACCGTAAACGAAAAGCTAAGAATCATTGGTAGCGAGCAAAATATTGAAGATAGGTGCACAAAATTCGAAACAATTCTATACATATACAATCATAAAACTAAACATAATAGTACCAAAAGATTTCCAGCAGACATTTTCCTATATGCAGGCAGCCCAGACTTTAACGTACAACAAAATAAAATCGATAAGATAGAATACCTCAATAGGAATAGGCACGATTTCGAAGTTGATACACAATATAGACAGGCCCCACTTGTAAAAAGTAAAATAACCAATCCATTCAAAAGGACAGGAAGGATTGAACAAGTAGATGATAAACATTTCGAAGAAACAAACGGTGGCAGGAAAATCGTTCACTATAAGTCAAAATTTAAGAAACAGAAAAAATTTAATAAGAGCAAATATGATAATTCCAGACCAACCAAAGAAGCACAAAGTACACAACATACTTCTTATAATACTTAGTTGCATACTATCATTTATCACCATGGTCAAGTGCAACAATATAGAAGTAAATCCAATAAGCGCGAAGAATGGATATCTTATATTCCAAACAGGAACAATGGAGATTTCAACCAGCTATGAATACCATTATTTAAGCATAAACATAACAAAGACCATGCTCATGTTCGAAGATATTGTAAATAAGGCAAACAACTATCCTAATGTACCACAAATACAATATTTAGTCGACAAATTAAAACGAGAAAGAAATGGGTTAAGAATTATTAGTCGAAGTAAAACAGGTCCTTTAAACGTAGTAGGAAAAGCATACAAATACTTATTCGGCACATTAGATGAAGACGACAGAGAAGAGTTAGAAGAAAAAATAAACAACATATCAGAAGACTATGTAAAAACCTAAGAACCTAAACACGATTATAGATGTAATCAATAGTGGTATAGATATAATTAATAAGCTCAAAGTAGATAAAGAACAACACCAACAAATTGCAGTACTAATATTTAACCTACAGCAATTTACAGAATATATAGAAGACATAGAATTGGGTATGCAATTAACCAGACTAGGAATTTTCAATCCAAAGTTACTAAAGCATGACTATTTAAAACATGTAAATTCAGAATAAATGCTAAAGATAAAAACGTCAACTTGGCTTAAAACAGACACAAACGAAATTTTTATTATATCCCATGTTCCTAGCGTTCACCAAAGTTCCAATATTTCAAATAGTTCCGTACCCAGATGAACATTTTAACCGAGCAAATATTCGATAAATTTTACATATTTGATAACCAAGTATTCCATGAAGATACCAATAGGGTAATATTTGGCAAATGTAGTATTGGATCTGATCCTCGAGAATGGAAAAAACCCCAATTCTAAAAAAGTCACCCACTGGTAGACTAAACATCCGTCCCCTAATTTAAACAATTCCTTGCTTAAGCCCTCACCCCATCGTCACGTTCCCACGTTCAATGCTCGGAGCCGAAATCCCGAAAAACAAAAGTATCGATTTTAATAAACAAATTATAAGAATCTAAGAGCACTTGTATCCAAGAGCAAATGCACTTGAATCCAAAAGAAACCCAAAGCTTTTTCTCTTCACGATCAGAATTCTAAAGTCTAAAGTCCATATTAGAAAAGCTCGATACCGAGGCTTGAACGTCAATCAAATCAGAATAATTATCAGAGTTCAGTTTAAGACCTAATTGTAAAAGGTCGGTGGGTGTTCTTCTCAAATAAAAAGTTTTGTATTCATTTAGTGAAATAAAAATTATATTTTTTTCACTTATAAATATTGCAAGAATTTAATTATATAAGTTAACACGCGCAGGGCCAAAATCGCTAACTCCACGATAAGACCGGACGCAGCCGCAGTAACGTCAGCGCGACTGCAACTAAGTCGCGAAATATGACTCCTGCATTCCAACATTCTACTGCCCGGAGCGTGTGAAGCGCAATGTCAGTATTCTGCCGTGAGCGCTGCTTCAGAAGACGGGCTACTTCATATTAAGCTTAAGTTTTCTGTCTTTAGTTTAAAAACTCATCTGAACGCGCATAGTCGCAGAATAAACCACAATAAATAAAATTGTTGGCAAATGTAGTTGTTAATTGGCGCCCACGGCACTCTTATAGAACTCACAATATTTGTTCACCAGCCAAAGCTGTGACAAATAAACGAAAAAGTGCGAAGTGAACTGTGACAAACAAATTATAAGTGCAAAGCTAATTATAGAACTCAGAATATTTGTTCACCAGCCAAAGCTGTGACAAATAAACGAAAAAGTGCAAAGTGAAGTATTTTTTCCGACCAAGAACACAGCAAACCAGCAAACAAAGCGAAAACAAGAATAAAAATAAAAAAGCTAAACAAACGGTTTAAACAACATACAAATTAAAAAGAAAAAAACGGTTAAAACAACATACAAGTTAAAAAAAATAGAACCCCAACACGAAGTGTTGAGAGAGTAAAGAAAAAATCAACAAATCAACAAGTGCACGCATCGGCAGTTTAAGCAGTTACCCAGAAATGAAATACATGTAAGTGATTTGTTCATTGTGCCATTATAAATGCAGAAAAGATTTAGCGACAGTAGTTTAGAAGACTATATCCCCTCTTACCGAGAATACAAAAACCGCACAACGACGCAACAAGAATCAGTACAGATTGACCTTCACATACGAAATTGTCTGGCAGAGCAAGCACAAATATTTGACCAAAAAATAGCAACTTTAACAGAACAACTGAACGCCTTAAAGGCTACTGCGCCAGAGGTGACAGCTTATAAGCCTATAGAAATCATACCAGAAGTTAGATGTGAAAAGCCCCTAGACATAGTTAAATCTATTCCTGAGTTCGACGGCAAACAAGAACATTATATCTCTTGGCGCCAAGCGGCCAACGCCGCATATAAAGTCTTCGAAGCTTATGACGGAAGTTCTAGGCATTATCAGGCTGTTGCCATAATACGCAACAAGGTTAGAGGATCTGCAGATGCGATCTTAGCATCATTTAATACAGTTTTAAATTTTCACGCGATAATTGCTAGACTGGATTTCACATATTCAGACAAAACTCCGGTTCACGTAATTCAACAAGATTTAAGTACTTTAAGGCAGGGGACCAGCCCCTTTTGAAATATTACGATGAAATAGAAAGAAAGCTGACGCTTTTAACTAACAAAACACTCATGACCCACGACGCAGCTTCGGCAGCTGTGTTAAATGACAAATATAGAAACAATGCACTTCACACATTTATCTCAGGCCTGAAGAAAGCTCTAAAATGGGCAGTTTTTCCAGCCCAACCTCGAGACTTACAGACTGCCCTGGCATTAGCACAAGAGGCAGAATCAAGTAACGAGAGAAGCATTTTTGCCGCAAACTTTGCTCGGCACATAGAGGAAAAAGCGCAAAAATCTGGGAATCAGAGGTCCCAAGGTTCGCGTCAAAACCCCCAGCAAGAGAGCGACGCTCTTTAGGAAAAGGTAACGGTCAAAAGCCGAACACTTCAGGTAGCGCTAGACAGAGATATTACCAGAAGCCACAAGAATCAACTTCCGAACCCATGGAAGTAGACACGTCATCACGCTTTAGACAGCCCACTCAAGCAACAAATTTTAAAGGTGGTCATTCAGCGAAAAGTCGCCAATCATTGAACCACATGCCCCAAGACCAAAAAACCGAATACGAAGAACAGGCAGAATCCGAGGCAAATGCGGCTGAAGACGATTTGGCTGTAATTTTTTAGGGGTCACTCCCTGCTTCTGTACATCACACGTACAGTAGCAGGGCAGACCATAAAACTTCTTATCGATACAGGGACTTCGAAAAATTACATTAAGCCACTTCTAGGGCTGCCACACTTTGTGCCAGTCGACAAGCCATTCCAGGTAAAATCACTACATGGTCATACAAGAATTGAACGGAAGTGCCAAATTCAACTTTTTAAAACTAAAACATATTTTTTTATTTTAGAAAATCTAAGTGATTTTCACGGCATTATTGGCCTAGACTTACTAAAAAAAATATTAACGCCAATGTTGATTTAGAAAAAAATTGTATCACTTATGATCGCGGTTTAGAGCCAATCAAGTTTACAAAATGCCAGAACGTAAACTTTATTAAAATAGACGATGGCGATGTTCCTGAAGTCATTAAAGATGACTTTAACAAAATGATTAATAAAAGAACAGGATCATTTGCAGATGTTAATGAGTCCCTGCCCTACAATATCAATACAGTTGCAACAATACGAACTGACGGGGAGCCAGTATATTCTAAACTGTACCCTTACCCAATGGGCGTATCCGAGTTTGTCAACGCAGAGGTTAAACAACTTCTAGCGAATGGCATAATAAGACCGTCCAAATCACCTTACAACAACCCGATCTGGGTTGTCGATAAAAAGGGGGTAGACCAATCAGGCCACAAGCTAAAGCGTATGGTCATCGATTTTCGTAAACTTAACCAAAAAACGACTGATGATAAGTACCCCATCCCAAGTATTTCAACCATATTATCAAATATGGGCGAGGCTCAGTACTTTACTACTCTTGACCTCAAATCGGGATTTCATCAAATCGAATTAGCGGAAAGGGACCGGGAAAAAACCGCTTTCTCCGTAAACAACGGAAAATATGAATTCTGTAGACTCCCTTTTGGTTTGAAAAATGCGCCAAGCATATTTCAAAGAGCCATTGATGATGTCTTAAGAGAGCAGGTAGGGAAAACCTGCTATGTCTACGTCGACGACGTAATTATCTTCTCTAACAACAAAGAAGACCACGTTAAACACATCGATTGGGTGTTAAACAGTCTTCAGACGGCTGGCATGAGGGTGTCTCAAGAAATTTCCAAGTTCTTCAAAAAGAGCGTGGAATATCTGGAATTCACGGTATCCCGCGGCGGGATTCAAACTTCGCCAAGTAAGGTTCAGGCCATAAAAGACTTCAAACCGCCAAAAACCTTGTTTAGTCTCAGATCATTTTTGGGGCTAGCAAGCTATTATAGGTGCTTTATAAAAGGCTTTGCCAACATCGCACGACCCCTAACGGACGTCTTAAAAGGCGAAAATGGTAAAATAAGTGCCAACAATTCAAGGAAAGTAAACCTTGAATTAACACAAGATCAACTAAAGGCTTTTAATAGACTAAAAGACGTATTAGCCTCTGAGGACGTTATTTTAGCATACCCAAACTTTAAAAAACCATTCGATTTAACTACGGATGCCTCAGGGCACGGTCTTAGAGCTGTGTTGTCTCAGGACGGACGTCCAATTAATTTGATTTCTCGAACATTACGAGACAACGAAGTAAACTTTGCAACAAATGAGAGGGAACTCTTGGCCATTGTTTGGGCCCTAAAAAATCTTCGAAATTATTTATATGGCGTAAAGAATTTAAATATCTTCACGGACCATCAACCGTTGACTTTTGCCGTGTCGGATAGGAACCCAAATGCGAAGATAAAACGCTAGAAAGCTTTTATTGACGAGCACAACGCAAATATTTTTTACAAGCCTGGCAAAGAGAATTTCGTGGCAGACGCCCTATCTCGCCAGAATGTAAATGTACTCGAAGATTGCCCAAACTCTGATATTGCCACAATACATAGCGAAGAATCTCTTACCTATACTATCGAAACGACCGAAAAGCCTGTAAATTGCTTTAGGAACCAGATCGTAATTGAAGAATCTATCTAAGAATCTTCAGGGAAAAAACCAAGCACGTTATAAGATTTGTTGTCCGTAACACACTTTTGCAAACAGTACAAGACGTCGTAAATGCCAAAGTAGTTAATGCAATACATTGCGACCTACCCATTTTGGCATTCATACAACACAGTCTAGTAAAAGCGTTTCCGTCAACCACATTCCGACACTCCAAAAATATCGTGATAGACATTGTCGATAAAACCGAACAGAGAGAAATAATTATTGCAGAGCATAACCGAGCGCACCGAGTAGCGCAGGAAAATGTGAAGAAAATTCTCCGGGACTATTTTTTCCCAAAGATGAATTCGCTGGCAACAGAGATTGTCGTAAACTGTAAGGTTTGTTCAATGGGTAAATATAATCGACATCCGGTCAAGCTAGCGATGGGTGAGACCCCAATCCCATCATATGTTGGGGAAATATTGCATGTTGACATTTTTAGTACCGACAAAACATTTTTTTTAACATGCGTCGATAAACTCTCAAAGTTTGCGGTCGTCCAATATATTACTTCACGCGCAATTGTGGACGTAAAGGCACCGATTTTACAGCTGGTAAACTTGTTTCCCAAAATAAGGATCATTTATTGCGACAACGAAAAATCTTTAAATTCCGAAACAATAAAAAATATACTAAATAATTTTGATATTCAGATTTGTAATGCCCCACCACTCCACAGCACCTCTAATGGTCAAGTGAAAAGATTCCACAGTACCCTTACAGAAATAGCCCGTTGTCTAAAAATAGATAAACACCTTAACGAAACCAAGGACATAATCCTTTTGGCGACCATTGAGTATAATAGGTCAATTCACTCAGTAACAAACAGAAAACCGACAGAATTAATTTACTCCGCCCCTTCGGATTTATTAACAGAAACTAGGGATAAAATTGTACTTGCGCAAGAAAAACAACTTGGGTACATGAACCGAGATAGAATACATCAAAAGTATAAAGTAGGCAAAAAAGTATGGCTAAAATCTAACAAACGATTGGGTAATAAACTGTCACCACTGTGCAAGGAAGAAGCCATTGATGCTGATTTAGGTACGACGGTTCTAATAAAAGGGAGGGTGGTCCATAAGGACAACCTTAAGTAAACCCAAGAAAAAAATTAAAAACAAATATAAATAAATAAAAAAATTCATCGCTTATAGTACTTTTAATTTTAATATTTTTATTACAGGTTAGGATATTTGTGTGTGCTGGCTTCCGCAATCACCTTGACAAGAACGACTATGAAACTTAATGACTATTCACACGCAGACTACATACCTATAATAGACGGTGACTTAACGATATGGGACAGATACGGATATCTCGGACACACTTCTAACATAACTTCTTATGAAACTTATGTTGAAGATACCAGACGGCAACTGAACTACTTTGGAAAAGACCATATGCGAAATTTGATAACTACTGACTTGGGGCACATAGAATCACTAATAGCTACGATTAGGGTACACCATAGACATGCTCGCAGTATAAATCTACTAGGTACAGCACTCAAGGTAATAGCCGGAACCCCAGACTTTTTTTTTCCATTATTATACCCGTTACTCGCAGATACTAGAGTCGTTGTAACAGGCAGTAGAAAGCGTTTCAGACCATATAAAGTATATATATAGTGACATATTCACATACAAAACCACATAATGTAGAGTAAACATATTGAAAAGCCGCATCCAGATCATAACGTAAACAATAAGTGACCACCATGCTAATGTGGATCAAATAACAAAAATATCCACTCTGCATTTTGACACCCCCATACTGTATGCCATCTGCGCAGTATGCATTCTAATAAACAAATTCTTTGACAGCGGCACTTAGCCATTCTTGTAAACAAATCTTAAAGTCTGCCTGCTCTCTCTGAGGCTTCTCTTCCACTTAAGAATCCAAGAGCAATGCTCTCCCAAAAACACTAACATATTCTTTAAGCACAGAGGCTTCTCCTCATTTTCACTTAAGCTGACAGTTTTAAAATAAAGACGCTCACTGAAATTATTCGTGTTTCAATTTATAATTGGCTTCAGCGTTGATCTTTGTCTTCGTCATAGACGGATCATTTATTCGACTCGAAATAGTAACTACGTAATTATATATATTCTTGATCAGAATCAATAGTCGTGCCATGTCTGTCGGAGCGTCCATCCGTCCGTATTAACGCCTCGGTCTCAGGAACTATAAAAGCTGGACAGTTGAGATTGAGAATGCAGCTTCCAGAGCCATAGCCACAGCGCATGTTACCACGCCAACTATAACGTCCACCAACCGCACTCTTGAAAAATTTGTTGATGTTTTGTTGACTTTTTGCCACTCTCACTCTAACGCCCACAAACCACATAAAACTGCAAAGTACACACTTTTAAAAAATGTTTTGATACGTTTTTATTATTTTTGTAAATTTCTGGCGATTTGCAAACTAAATTTTGCCACACCAATTCTTATGCCTAAAACTGCCACGTGGCGTGGGCGAAACAATGCTGTTTACTCGTAATAAGATTATTATTATACAATTGCAAAATCTTAAGCTCTTGCTAAAATAAACGTAGTTAATACAAAAATCTGGGATCATGCAGACTTGAAGGATATTTGGATCGAGGAGCCCACCGCTACTCTTATGAAGGATATTTTTCCCGTTGCGTCTGTAAACGTTATACAGTCTCCCAACATTTTACATTTCATTATCAAATTCATTACAGTTAAGATTGCTTGTAACAAGATTACCACCTTTTCCCACCATGATACGATGTTCGATAATACGATGTAGATGCAGGATGTAACGGAGATCTCCACACCGTTAAGAGGGCCATTAAAGCCACCGTTTTTATTTTATTTTTATACCGCAGTTTACATCTTTCATTTAACATTTTCTACATTGCACCCGCCACTGCTTGTCAAGCAGAACAGATTGGAAAAATATTCCACCTTTGTATGTTTAGGAGTTTAGCTTAATTAAGTTATTATTTAGGAGAAAAGAATAAAAGATATAGGGGAATTTCCTTTACCTTCTCTTTTCATCGAACGTTCACTTTCCTCTTCCCGCTTTAACGCGATAGCCCGCCAAGAGTGAAAGCCGAATAATGGAGTAGAGGAAAGAAAATTAACCACAGTAGTAGTGGTAGTAAAGTTAAGGCGGTAGACTCTCTTCTCTCCGCCTGCTCTTCTCTTTCACAGGCAAACTAGATGCAGCGCTTCATCGTGGGATGTACAAAGCAAGTAAAACCTTTACATAAATACGAGAAAACAGCTGCCGATATAACAATTTATAAAAAATTGCTATTCTCTATATTTCTATTCTCTAGTTTGGGAACATAGGTTTTGTTGGAAAATTCCCGTAGAGAAAATGAATACTATTTTTACTATACTAATACAAAACAATAAATACCATTTTCTTTTTAATTCCAATTAAAAGAAAAACAAAGAAAAACCACTAATATATAAATCCCAAGCCTCCCCCACCCTACCCGAACTGAAATGACCTCCAAGTAGAATAAATAATTATTGTTTAAAAAAATCTTACTTCTTACATAAAGTCTTTTTTGTATTTATTTAGAAGCGATGAATCCATACAATGCAGTAATAGTACCATAACAGCGCAATTAACAAGGAAATAATAAAACCAAACCTTGCACTAAGCATGTGAGGACTTACAACTGTCTCATATTTCGAGGGGGTCTTTAGGGTTGTCCAATTGTTTTGGCGAAACCCTTCCTTTTTATTCTCTTAGAGGCCTAGCAGGGAGTAAGCGTCTAGCAAGTATACTGTGGTGTCGTCTAAGTCTATCACTATATCTGCTAGTGTGCCTGGAGATCTGCTCTTCCACTGTATGAAGATTCAGATCACGGTGAAGGGTAGTGTCACGTACATAGTATGGGCAGTTTGTAATTCCACGCATGGCACGATTTTGCAATACCTGTATGCGGTTGTCATTGGATTTTGCAGAAATACCCCAGACCTGTATTCCGTACGGCCAGATCGGGGCGACGTAGTGGACGTAGACTGCTCTTTTGGCTCTCAGTGACATGGTGCTTTTTCTGTTTATCAGCCATCGCAGTTGTTGCATCCTTTGATAGCATCTCTGAGCCGTAGCTTTCAGGTGCGGGCCGAAAGTCATACGTTTATCAAGGGTAATCCCGAGGTACTTAGCCTGTAAAGGTTGATCTAGAATTACACCTTCCAGTTCTATGGGTGCGGTGACGGGGCTTAAGGTCTTCAAGCCGAAGCAGGGATTGGTGGTCTTCTGTCGATTGTCCTTTAAATTCCATCTTTTGCATCATGCAGCCAGTGTGGTGAGGTACTCTTGGAGACCCCGAGCTGCCTCGTTGCAACAATTAGAGCTGTACAACAGGGCAATATCGTCAGCGTACGTAGCAAGTAGGGCCTTCCTGGGATCTACCATATGATAGGCGTTTGAGCATGGCAGATCTGCAGTAAATACTGAGTAGAGCAGCGGTCCGAGTACTCTGCCCTGCGGAACTCCAGCTCTCATAACGCAAGGAGTCGAATAGGAGTTTCTAACCCTGACCCTATCGAATGCCTGTTGCATGTCAATGAACACAGCATTACAGTATTCCAAATCATCAAAGGCCTGTATGATGTGTTTTGTCAGTCTGTTCACCTGCTCCACAGTGCTATGTCTCTGACGAAATCCAAACTGATGATCCGGCGCTCGTTAATAATGTCATCTAATCTGTTGACAATCAGTCGTTCCCATACCTTAGATAGCGAAGATAAAAGGGCTTTCTTCAGGTTTACCGGGTTTATGTATCATTAAGATTTTCGACTGCTTTGGGAAAAACTGCACCCTGAGTATGGCATTATATATCAGCGCCAAGTAGAGAATTCCTCGAACAGGTAGTGCTTTTAATGTGACATTGCAAACATTGTCGATGCCAGGAGACTTAACGGGAGAGATTTGATAACTTCGGCAATTTCCTCAACCCTGATGGGCTTAATGGGTAGTGACATTTGCAGAGGTGTCTCTAGGCTATCAAGCGTCTCTTGATACTACTCCGTTGTAGCGAATTGGAAGTGGGTGAACCTAGTCTCCAGATGATGTGTAAAACAATTAGCCGGCTCCTCTTCATTTTTAGCAAGTTCACGCATTTCCATAGCGAGTATCCAGCATCCACTGTGTAATCCATAGAAGCTAGTTTCTGCCCAAAAAAGTTGCTTCGAAGTTCTCTTAAGACGTTTCGTAGTTGCTTTGCAGCACGGTTCCACCCCAGGGACCGGGTCTTGAGATCGAATTGCTCGCCTTCGGAGTCTTCTTTTCTGTGTCAGAAGCCTTTAGCCTCTCTTGTCAAGACTATCCCATGGAGCCTGTTGCTGCAATATCTGTTTCGTTTGCGAGTTGTTTATGCGTTGGCGCTGGGCTGGTCCATCCTTGGAGGGCGCTATGTTTGGATATCCTTTTACTACTGTAGCATAGGATGCTGCTCTGTTTCATTAATTTTTGCAAAGGGCTTTATATTAATGAAAAAGATGTTTAGTTTTTCGTCCTTATTAGTCCTAGACCTGGGGTTGTGAATGTGGAGTTCTTCGTAGCCTAAACATTTCAGATCGGCGGTTATGTCTTTGTTTGGTGTACTGTGATGTAAGTCCCTTACTACAATTCTGTGTGCTTTTCCTGTCAGCATTTGATAAGTTTGAAACTGAATACCAATGTTATCCATATGGCTTACTATTTTCCTGTAAGTTTCACTGTGTTTTGGAAATATTCTGACCGTTTCCCCTTGATTAGCTTTGACGACAACGTTATCTAAGCTTGTCTTTTCTTTTATAAGTTCAAACAGATCATTCAAGTTTCTAATATTTACAACAATTTGCGGTGGTTTTTTGTGATCATTAAGTTGATTGGTTGTATTGGATGGTTCCTGCAAGTTTCCAACAGTATGGGATCCATCAAGGTGAGAATCATCCATATGGGCATTGTCAATATCAGCACCCTCTATCATCATGCCTTCCACGCTATTTTCCACGCTATATATCCGTGTCCAGAATGGCAAACCTATTATTGGAACTTATCTTCTGGCTAGTCGTAGGGGGCGAGTGTAAAACGTGGCTGCTGTTCCCTCTTTTCGGGTTGGAGATGGGGGACAAGGGCTTTCCATTTTTCCTTTTGCCCGCTCTCTGGTTTTGATCATTTAGTAATCTTCTGGCAGCATCGATGCCGGAGTTTGTCGATGTGGAACTTTCCTGGTGAGTAGATCTTGTTCCAAGGCACGTGCTGCTTATTGTGGAATTTGCCATTTGTATTTGTATACGGTGCTATTGGCGCTAGTAAATGTCACCGTTGTTTTGGTGACTCTACTGATTTGAGTTACGTTGCTTGTAAAGCGTTGAATTGCTGAACGGCACTCATTTCTGATCTCATGGGGTAATTTTCCAGAACATTGAGAACATTGTGCTATGGTCACTCTGCTTCTTTAAAAGCTGGGAGCCATCAGAATTGATCTCATTCATTATCTTAATATTTACAAAATAACTTGCACGCTTAACTGTCCAAAAAACAGATAAAATACGGATCAGTTTTGCTGATAAGTTTAGATTTTTTTCCCCCGCCGGGTGAGGGGAATAAGTTGCCCGAAGGTCAGGTATCGTAGTTACACCGCACTTCGATTAACGCTTTTTGTTATTAACCAAATGCTGACACCGCACGAAGCAGCGCCCGAATGTACTGGTGAGTGTTATTTTTAGCACCCAAGAGATTGCAACGATAAATCAAAATAGATGACTTTTGCATACGTGCGACACAACCGGTATCTATCAATGCAGATTTGCACAACGGTTACGCTTTTGTGGTATCGCCAATTTACTAATTTACTGGCATTTTGAGCCACTATTTGAAGATTACCGTCTTATGTTTGACCGGCTAAAGCTTCGACTCGGTCTTGTTGTCTTTCTTGCCTGGATTTGACTGGTATTGGCTTTTAAGGTCCCCAGACAAGTTTTCAGTAGACGGTAAGGGAGCTGGAACAGACGGGACAAAATTTATTTTTCCCCGATTTAGTAGTGAAACAAGTTTGGTGAAATTGACTGGCGACTGGTGGTTAGAATTTGTCTACGATATTAAATAGTTCTAGCGCAGATAAAGCATATTTTTAACAATTTTTGTTAAGTTTTCAGTTCTGTATGCATTTCTAATAATCCCATGACACTATAAACTAAGGATGTATAATAAATTAAATGAATAATTAATGTGTATATAAACGAAAAATGATCCTATTAAATATATAAACGAGAACCAAAAAGTAAAGTAAAATAAAATAAATTATCAAAAAAAATAGGGTTGTCATGCAATTGTTTTCAAGTATCGCCGTGTAAACTTCCTTCTTACTAAAGTCCTGACGAAGTAAAATTGTACGCTATTGGTGCTACTGATTTAATAACAGAAAATGACTAGAATGGAAGGTGAAGGATGTTGTATTCAGAAATAGAAAACAAATAACTTGGCTCAACACAAGGCAAAAGGCAACAAGGTGATCCTTGATTATTTGAATTCCTAGTGAGCTTTTTAATAGTCCTACATTTAACATCCTATCTAAATTAACCTTTCGCATTTCATTAATAAATGACAAATTATACAAAACACAAAAGGCAAAAGACAACAATTGGTTTGTACAATTTATACATTTAATTTTTTTAATTCTATGCCAAAGATTAGTAAACAACACAAATTTTAAAAGTAATAAAAATATCAAAATAAATTATTGAAACTTTAAATGAACTCGGCGTTACAGCTAAATAGCTAAAACTCTTTCAGCAGAAAGTAGGCAATTTGATGTAATAATAATAATAAACAATAAGCGTTCGGATTCAGTAGCGGCGTAAGCCAAATGGCTACAACTTTTATAACAGCCTGAATTTATACAACCATCTGATTTTTAGATCGCAATTTTTACTTTGAACGCCTACTTTAGTTAATAAACTTGTAGAGAGCTTGGGGCCAAACGTCTAATGTTAGTGACAGTTTGAAAGTTTTTTTTTTGTTTTTTTTTTTCAGATCTGGTCTTGCCGGATCGATCTATCGCCTGACACGTTTGCGCCAAATTAAGTTTATGATAGTTAATAATAATACTGTATTGAACTGCGTGTATAACTTCCCCGAGCATATGGTAATATGTAGCTGGGCTATCAAGCACACGATGGTTTCGGCTTCCAATTCTCGGCAGATTTAGGGGAGAATAATTAGCATCGCGACTACTCTCTCGGCACGTATCAATCACTTATTTAATTCGCGTACTATGATTGATCTCCAGAAACAAACGGGCTATGAGACTAACGGACGACAGGACTAAGGACAAACAACGGCATAGCAACTTCTTACGACAGCAGCTGTAATGCTGTCTACGCTCACCCTACCATGACCACCAATGACCCAGTTAACATAAAATGTGATCCCTAGAAATATGCTACACTTTACAGAACAAAGAGAAATTTAATCTGATTTACACAACATTACAAATTTTAATTTTAAACATAAAATAAACTTAAAATCTAATCAAAATTGGTTCTGAACAGGTTCATGAAGCTTATCCGAACTGATCACACAAGGTTTTAAAAGTTAACATTCTAATTCAAATTGTTTTATTGTTTATGTTAATTGTTATTAATTGTTAATGGATTTTGGAATTTTGACAGTAAATGTAAAATTATTGTAACCTATGTAGACTTTATGTAAGAAGTAAGATTTTTTTAAACAATAATTATTTGTTTCTACTTGGAGGGCATTACAGTTTAGGTACGGCGAGGGAGGCTTGGGATTTATATTTTAGCGGGTTTTCTCTGTTTAAAAAAAATGGTATTTAATGTTTTTTATTAGTATAGTAAGAATACTATTCATTTTTTCTACGGGAATTTTCCAAAAAAACTTATGCTTCCAAATTGGAGAATAGAAAGAGCCGCGGTAGCAATTTTTAATAGAATGTTATATCGGCAGCTGTTTATGTAAAGGTTTTACTCACTTTGTACATCCCACGCTTCATCTAGGTTGCCTGTGAGAGAGAAGAACTTTAAAAGAGAGATATTTTCCTTTTCTTTTGGCATCTCTCTTGAGCCGCTCTCCGCTCCACTACTACTGCGGTTAATTTCCTTTCCTATTTTCCCTGATTCAGCTTTCACACCAAAAATAGGCGAATTTCGCGTTAAAGCGGAAGGTTCTATGAAAGGAGAAGGTAAAGGGAATTCCCCTATAATTTACTCCAAAACATACAAAGGTGCCATATTTTTACAATCGGACAGTTAAACTTTTTTAAGCTTGCCCTTTGGTCGGTTGGGCGAGAGGTGTGGCCGCGAGACTAGTGCTCAAAAAAAATTGAATTAGAAAAGATATTATTTAAAAACTTCCGCTGGTTTTTCAAAGCTTGCAATTTACGGGTTCGTTAGTCTCCGAACGAATTGTGTCAATCATCGAGGTGGTAAATGGAACGGACTTTAGAGTTGTTTTCTCTTTAGGATCATTTGTTTGGATTCAGTTTTCACTGAACTTGGTATTGCTACGTCATCGATATTTGTGAAGTTTTTAGTATCGCATTTGTGATATTTTAGCTGTTCTGATATGTTTCCATAACTAATTGCGCTTTTGCATATATCTAATGCCACTCCGGCCATCAGTTTAGGGTGCTAGGGTGGGATTGGCAAAAAGTTGTTTGGCAAATCGTTAGAAATGTACAAAACTAATAAAATTATGAGAAAATATCCAACAATTTTTCAAAAATGTGGGAGTGGCAGTTTTTGGCGGTTTTAGTGCGTTAGAGTGGACGTAGCAAAAATTTGTTTGTGGAAATTTACTAGATAAATTAAACTATGAAAATATATCAATACCCTTTTTAAAGTGTGGGCTTGAGTTTTGTGGGCGTTACAGTGGGCGTGGCAACATGGGTCAACGGACATGCACTGCGCCTTTCTCAACCTTCTAGTTTTTTAGTTTTTTTAGTTTTTTTTTGTTTTTTTAGTTTCATAAGGACAGACGGACATCGAGAATATATATACTTTATATGGTCAGAAAAGCTTCCTTTTGCCGGTTACATACATTTTAAAAAATATAGTATATCCGTTTACTCTAAGAGTAACGGGTATAAAAACGAACTTTGTTTTCTTACCAAACCTCCCAGTCCGTCCTATTCGATGTAAATAAGTTTCACAGTCAGCCATCCCATCAAGGTCTACGGGCAAATCGAAATTGACTACAATTGTAACTTGTTCAATATCAATGCCTAAAAATACGGTAATATATGTGGTACAAATACATATCGTACAAGTTTTGATCATATACCTCTTGATAAAATATTTGTAGTGATAAGCACCTTCTCAAGTCCTGAACGGAAACGATCTAAAACATCAAGTCTTTGCACAACTGTTAAATCCCCGGTAAGAACAGCAACAGAATGACCATCCGACGTCATTTTTGCTGCAAGCCAAGCAGCAGTTCTTTTTGTCTATAACAGAAAGATAAGACATGTTTTTATTAAATAATATTTTATATAGCGGTCTATTTTGGTTTAATAAATGCTGATAAGTTAAAAACGAGAGGCTATGTACATTGTACACGTAAAGGTATTGCCAATCATTCAGCGAAACTCGTATCTAAGCTGTCAGTTAAAGACTCTGCTGATTACAATGTACAAAAAACGAATAAAGAGTTAACATTTCTCACCGTCTCGGCCCACCCTGAAACTAAAATTTTGAATTAGGCGGCATGGCAAGCTTAGTAATCGGGCAGGAAAAGTACCCAGATGGTCTGCGCGTACCAACCCGTTATAGCCTTTATAAGTTAACAAAATTAATGAATAACGTACCAGTCGGTATAAACCTTGGATAATTGTTGGATTTTATATGCAGATTCAGCATAAACATATTTAGGGGAAGAACTTGTTTATTGTTATGGTGAGATATGCTGTTTTTGCTAGTGTCAGCACGTGGCCTGACAATCGCCTGCCGGAAGCGTTTACCGGAAAGTTAAGTTTTCAGTTTGATTTTGATTGTACTAAAGAGCGTATAGCTCACAAAACTAACTCCAGCTTACGCTGATATTATTGAATTGGTTATCAAGTCGTAAGGGTTATTTAGAAACGCTAAGCTCAAACAAAGAGTTGGTCAGCGATCCACCCGGAGAAGAAAATCAAAGTCAATCCCAGACTTTACTGGAATCAGGACAAGTACGTGGCATGGATACAATCTCCCACCTACGCCTTTTAATTGTTCAAGGATACATTACTTATACTGAGAATAGAGAATACTGAGTACTGATACTAAAAAGCTAGGCGGAAATTCCGGTACCGACAGCGCCCCAGAAAAAACACTTATTTTTTTTAAAAAGACCAACAAGAATCAAAATACCTATTCATGGCGCAAAACAGTACAACAGTACTTACGAAGCTGTAAACATGTCCCTAAAAGACAAAACTTTTCTGAGAGAATGTCTGGCCAAACGCGCCAGACAATGTTTGAGCAAGCCGCCAATGCGGAAGAAGATGAAGATTGTGAAAACGCAGTCGCTTTTAATACGATTAAAGACGACAGTGACTCACTTGACTCCGACGACTTTATTAATTTTTTAGAGAAAGGTCCCACTTGCCCATCGTTAACGAAGGCTGGCGGGAAGAACTATAAAAATCCCTATTGATACCGGAGCGGCATAAAATAATACAAAGCCCATAAAGGAGCTTGTCGACTACCCGTTCACTGTGAGTTCCATCCATGTCTCCTATAAAGTAAAAGAAAATAAGAGAGAATACTATCATATATCAGATACCCGGTTCCTCAGCTAGAGTGAAAAGGCGAACCCGAAATTTCATAATTTTTATGGGATATCGATAGATATTGGGGAATGAAATAAGAAAAAATTTACAAATCCTTCTAAAGTGTGGGCGTGACCGGTTTGGCGGCTTTAGCGCATTAGAGTGGGCTTGCCAAAAAATTTTGTCAAATCGATCAAGATTACAAGCCCAATAAAATCATGAAAATATTTCGAAAAATAGTTCAAAAATTTGGGCGCCGCCGTTTAGGGCGTTAGAGGTTGCGTGGCAAATTTTTTGCAAATCGATAGAAATTTACAAGACTAATAAAATTATTCAAAAAATTTCGAAGATCTAATTCTGCATAAAAAAAGTTAGATTTGATTGCTTTAAGAGCGGCAAAAAGTCAAGATTATAATTAAGTCTATAATAGTCAGAGCAAAAATTTCTGTAAGGGTCATGCAACTCATAGTTAGATCTACAATGATTTAAGATTAGGGGTATGCAGTTTCAAGTGGTATTAACACAAAAAAAACAGTTAATACGTTATTAAATGTTGATGCCGTATTGGCGCGTCTCGACTTTACATATGCGGACAAAACCCTGACACAAGGCAAGGGGAGTACAAGTATTACCATGAAATGGAAAAGAAAATAACACTTCTTACAAACAAAATCGAGACGCGGCCACAGCGGTTGTTTTAAATGAACAGTTCCAAAACAAAACAGGACAAGAACACCGTAGCAGACGCGTTATCTCGGCAAAGCATAAACGCATTAGATGACACATACAAGTTGAACGCGTTATCTCCCCAAAAAAAGGCTTGTAAAGACACATACGAGTCGGACGCGGCCACAATACATTGCAAAGAATCACTGACCTATACCATCGACACAGCGGACAAGCTAATTACTTAATAAATACTAATTCTCTTTAAATTATTAATAATTCTCTTTAAAATCAAAATGAGGCCGGAAAACGTACCACAGTACTTTCAACGGATAAGTAGAAAGGTTTTACGGCACACTCGCAGAAATAGACCCGTGACTGAAATCAGAAAAAAGGGGTGAAGGACACCACAGAGGTAATTCTTTCAGCAACTGCCAGGTGTAATGGAACCATAGATTTAGTAACAGACCAAAAACCAATAAAAATCAGTGATAAAATGCAAGAAGCACTGAAAAAGAGCTTGAAAAAATTCAATAAAGATAGGACGGATAAAGGTTACCAAGTAGGCGACTAAGTCGTGGGTTGCTCATAAAAGGTTCATAAAGACAATCTTTGTTAATCACCCCATATTTTCTAAAGCCGTTACTCGTAAAGTAAAAGGTTGTTAATTTTTTCATAATCTTTTTAGTCTTGTACATTTCTATCGATTTGCTGAAAAACTTTTTGCCACGCCCACTCTAACGCCCTAAACCCACCAAAACGGTAACGCCCACACTTTTGAACAATTCGTAAAATGTTTTCTTATTTTATTTCCCAATATCTATCGATATCACAGAAGAATGATGAAATTTCGCGTATTTGACAGTCGGAGAATCCGACTATATTATTCTTTCTTGATTTATATTTCATTTAGGTTAGGGGGATATTTTCTACCTCTAGTAAAAGCGGCTGTAGCGACGACGAATGTCAGTAACTATAACGGACGGAGATGTAGTAATATTGGACAGCTACGGATACTTTAAACATTCAACGAACATGACTTCCTATGAACACTATGCAGACCAGAAGGAGAAGCTTAAAGTTTAGTTGCTAGAATAAAACTAGGAGCAATAATATACTGGGATCAACGTTAAAGGTTATCGAAGGAAATCCCGACTTTGATGACTGGGAGCGAATAAAATTTAATCACGAACAACTAAGTAGAACGGAGAAAAGTCAAAACGAGTTAAACATTAATTTCAAGATAGACTAAACGAGCTTACTGACTCGATAAATACGATCCAGAAATCAGATGGAGATAAAGGAGCTCACCTCCTAAAAATACCAGACGCTAAGTTAGTTTGTGGAAAAGTCGCTATTTATCGGTTCAACACCAATATGACCATCATAGCTGATAACAGGCTCGTCCAGACTGAATGTGGCACTTACTTGGTTAACTACGCGAAGAGGGCTTCCTTGGAACATGTTATGTCAACCAGCTAGGAAACTCAAGAAAAGCTCAAGATGTGATAATTTTCTCCGAAAGTGCTGCTAACCACATAGACACAGTATTTTCTGAACATGAGAGTTGCTCCAGAAAGAATTAAATTCCTATATCGCACCAAAAAGATCCGTCCTTTTACGGACCATCTGCATCTCACGTTCGCTGTGCCGGGCGGAATACAAATGATAAAACTAAACGAAGAATTCATCGTAGAACACATCGCAAAAGTGTTTTATAAGCCTGGAAAAGTGGCTGAAGTCCGAAAACCATTCTGAAGCAGCCACAATCTTTGAACTACACGGTCGAAACTACAGTAAAACCCTGAACTGTTACAGCCCTCACTTCGACATTTTATAGTTTTCGGTGCCAAAAACCGACACATTATCCACTTTAAAATAATCTCTGTACGGATCTATTAAAGAATTTGTAAACGTAGATGTTGTGAACGCTATTTACTAAAACCTACGCACACATGCATCCAGCATACCTTAGTGACGGAATTCCCAGTAACCAAGATAGATATCACGAATGCTAATAAGCAGAGGAAAATTATTACATGCGAGCACAACCGCGCCCCAGGAAAATGTTAAACAAGTCCTTGAGGATTACTATTTTCCAAATATATCCAAACTTGGCAACGTATATATAAATTGCAAGACATGCACCAAAGCTAAGTACAACAGGCACCCCAAGAAACAGAAATTGGGTATAGCACTAAATTTCTCATATGGGTGCGAAATGCTGCATATAGACATCTACTCCACGGATAAAAAGTTATTGTTAACCTGTGCAGATAAGTTCTGAAAGTTTTCGGTAGTACAGCCATTAACTTCTAGGACTATAACTGACGTAAGCAGACCCATACTACAATAGTACATTTTTTTATCAAATACACTGCACTTTACATTGCAGATCCAACAGGCAAGTGGAGCGTTTCCACAACACCCTAACGTAAATAACTGGGTTCATTAAAATCGACAAAAAAAAAGTTGACGACACAGTCGAGCTCACCATGAGAGCCACGGAAGAGTGTAATAAAACATTACACTCAGTCAGAAGATTGCAACCCAAATCTTCCTTCTAATCTGCTAACGACGCTCAGAGACTGGCAATAAAAAATAGTTTCGAAAAAGCGAGTTACCGCCTCAGCATACGCCCTCAGCGGGCCGCCGCCGAAACCCCCTCGACAGACAGAGACAGAGAATTTCTAATAACACAAAATTATTTGGCGATTCATGAACACGAAATGTATTATTATAAGAAAAAATGTAATTTTATAAGGAATATACATAGTGACATATCCATAAGTCCCTAAGACTTAAGCACATGCCTACATACCAATACACATACACCACTTCGGATGTACCCAGATACCAGATAAGAATAAGATTGTTATATGATCCTCGAGAATGGAAAAAACCCCAATTCTAGATAAGTCACCCACTGGTAGACTAAACATCCGTCCCCTAATTTAAACAATTCCTTGCTTAAGCCCTCGTTCCCACGTTCAAAGCTCGGACTCGCAATCCCGAAAAACAAAAATATCGATTTCAATACACAAATTATAAGAATCTAAGAGTACTTGTATCCAAGAGCAAATGCACTTGAATCCAAGAGAAACACAAAGCTTTTTCTCTTCATGATCAAAACCCTAAAGTCTAAAGTCCATATTAGAAAAGCTCGATACCGAGGCTTGAACGCCAATCAAATCAGGATAATTATCAGACTTCAGTTTCAGACCTAATTGTAAAAGGTCGGTGTTCTTCTCAAATAAAAAGTTTTGTAATCATTTAGAGAAATAAAAATTATATTTTTTTCACTTATAAATATTGCAAGCATTTAATTTTATATATGTAAGAACGATAAGATTGTAAACAAAGCTAATGAAAAATGTATAAGAGGCGGAATGCGAGATGAAGGATGCAGGATTCATCACCGCGATATTCGAACCAAAGGCTGGGTACATCGCGATATTTAATGGAGATATCGTGAAACTACAAACAGATTGCGGACCGGAGAAGAGGTTAAATGGATCGGCGTTAATAAAATTTAGCCATTGCAAGGCAATGGTGAATAATGTCTAATAAGAAGCAGTAGAAAAGCTTGGCGCAGCTGGATCAAAGCTGGATATACTTCGGATAGAGACGATCAAAAAAAACAGGACAACGCAAGAGTTGGGAATACACGAGTTAAGGATGGAGGATCTCAAATTCAAAATACAGATCAACAAAATACGATGGGGAACCACGGTCCACGCGACAACTACATACACGATGCTTGGCGTCTTGCTGATAATCGTATTTGCTGTGGCATGTTTCTCCAGGAGGACAACCATTTTCTCACCGGCGGGCACACCACGTCCCACCTTCACACCAACCACGGCTCCAGTTGCTACGTTTGCAGAAATCGTGGCCCCGCTATGGTCGGTAGTTCAGTCTGAGAAGGAAGGAGTTACCGCCTCAGCCCTCGGCGGCCCCCCGCCGAAACCCCCTCGTCAGCCAGAGACTTAAGTGTCGCCTCAGCAATTACCCTCGGCGGTCCCCGCCGAGACCCCTCTTGACAATCAGAGATTAAGATGACGTTCACAAGTAATTGGTATTAATTGGTACTTGAAGTGCTGAGTCGCTACAAACATCGGGGTTCCCCCGATACCCACCACAGAACTGCATCCGCTCTAATTCCACTTTTCGGCCAGATCAGCATTTAAGGAAACAAATATGTAACAAACAGAGTTGAGAATAACTAGAGAGTAGAAATAAAAATTCATTCTGAAAATCGAAAGCAAAACGAGCAGACGTTTATCCAAACTCGACGACACTCCGCAACTTTCCTAGAACCTACTTATCATAACTAGCGCAGTCGGCAATCCTTTGGCCTTAGGACGGATTCAACAGAAAGGAAGGATTCGTGACGACCAAGGATGTGGAGAATTATTTTAATAGCATTGTAAGGAAGAACAAAAAACAGTGAGTAGAGTGAGTGAAATGGAGGTTTTAAAGAAATAATAAATCGCAATTAAAAGGAAAACAATGCAAGTGAAAAAAATAAAACAAAAAAATACAAGAAGAAATAAAAATAGTAAAATCGCAATAAAAGAAAAATAATACAAATGTTACAGCTGTGGAAAAGAGTGAAAAACAAATGCATAAAAAGTTCGTGGGGCTCGTTCGTATGTATTGGGCAGGACGCTGTGCAAACAGGGTGGCTGCTTAGCGTGAGGACGAGACCAAAAGTACGTAATTAAGAATAGGATATACATTCACATGTATTAGGCGGCGCACTGTAAAGCACAGGGCGGCCGCTTAGCATAGGAATGGATATTCGTATATCGAGAAAAATTAAAATTAAAAATTACTGCATATGGAAAAATAAATAAACGAAGAATAAAGAATAGAAATTAGCAATCCAGTCCAGTATTGGGCGGAGCACGCTAGCGCACAGGGGCGCTGGTGAGCCTTGTTGCGTCTAGGGAGCATAATGTACTGTTGAAAAGGGAGAATATTAAATGGTATGAGGAAATGGTGTTAAATGGCTTTGTGCCAGCGTTAAGGGGTGACGACCATTAGGAATATGGAGTGGCTGAACATAGCGAAAGCCTTTGAAATAGCTTGCAGGGAAAATAACTTGGTGGCCTTGGCAGAAACCAATTCAACTCAGAAAGCACAGGAGTCAACGGAGTCAACAGATAAGGCTACTGAGGAAGTTCGAAAACAAGTGGAGAGAGAAGAGCCCCAGACAGTTGAAAACCATAGGGAAACAGGCGTCTGGTCGCAGTACCAGTGGAGAGGAAGCAACCAACCTCCGTTTCCGATGCCATTTACCATGCCGAATACGAATCGGTGGCCTGAATTTGGTTTCTCCCGATGATGGGAAATCCATTTAGGGCAGGTAACTTTAATCAAGGAGAGACCTAAAATTATCAAAGACCATATCGTAATTATCAGAATAGGAATCCGAGATGGAATCAGGGACAGGCAAACGGGGACCGACAATGGAACAACTATGGCTATAATAACAACAATGGCAGAGAGAGAGGTCAGCTTACAATCGAAGCACGGAAAAACACAGAGGGCAGCGGACAGTCAAGAATATCCAAGAACTTTAACAACTCGAATAATTCAGGGCAATCCAGACAGTCGTACAACTCGCACAACTCAGGGCGATCTTTTAATTCAAATAACACCTCCGATAGGATGGGTAATCAAGCATCGATTAGGGGACAATTTTATAATATCCAAGAGGACGATCCAAATTTTTATATATCCAGCCTCGAGCAACCCTCATGATATTTAGGAACCAGGAAGAGTCATTCGACGCTGCCTTACTTATTGATAAAAGTTGAACCAGGAAAATCAATAAAATTGTTAATAGATACAGGATCCACCTTTTCATTTATTCGACCCGAGTTAGCACGACCTCAGTATATAAGGAAATTAAAAGACCCAATAGCTATTAAAACCATTACACAGTCCCACGAACTTGAGAGGGAGGCATGTTTACCAATGTTCCCAGAACTGGAAGGAGTTGGTAAAATAAGAATGTTTCTCTTTAAGTTTCATCAATTCTTCGAGGGTTTGATCGGAATTGATGTACTCCAACAATTGGAAGCAGTGATTGATATACAGAACGAATGGTTCATCGTGGCGAATATGAAACAAAAAATTCATTTTGTCGCGTATAGGCCATCGGAACTGTCTAAAATAGAGGACGAATCAAAAAGAGTTATCTGTTTCGGTACAATTGCAAGACGGAGATTTTATTCTAAACAATACTATAATAAAAGAGGATGTTTAGAATTCTGAAGGTATGTACAGGGCAGTGTCAGGACAGAGCTTGGTAGAGGTAGTAAACTATGCGGAGATAGATCAAGACATATTTTTCGAAGAACCGATGAATGTTGTTGAATTTAAGACCACGCAACATTTCGAGTTGCATAACATAGAGGAAAAGAAAAACGACAGTGGGAGCATTCCATTGCATAAGATGAGGACAGAGCATTTGAATAAAGAAGAGCTAAAAGAGTTACTCAGAATTTGTAAAAAGTATCCAGGAGTATTTCATAATGTAGCATATTGGACTAATCTACCCTACCAATACAATAAATGACTGGGTATAACTTAGCGTCAATACATTGTGACACTTTGTCATAATAAATATAAATATACAAATACCCAAAAAGACCACCAAGCACTCCAGCGCCCCAGTAATACGATCTAACGCTTATACATAAGCCGATCGCGGAGCGTGGGAATGCTGAGCATGCACTTGCAGCTCAAGTGGTCAATGTCTTCTCCATACATATGTATATGTATAAATATAAGTAAGAATACATAGATATAAGCAATGTATGTGCGGGTTAGCTGAACCCAACTTCAGCACACTTTGATTATTCAAATAAAGAAACTCAATCAGAGCAGTTCTTCTGCTTCTCTCCTTTTAAATTAACAACTAAATACTTTTAATCAACTAGCACTCATTACATGGCGACCTTGACAATGTTCACAGTGTTTAAAATGTGCTAATAATCACAGTCGACTGATCTTAGTTCAACTATAAACTAATTAAATAAATAAATAAATATGGCAATATTTAATAATAATAATAATAATATGGACTGTGCCCACCAAACAGAGGGACTTGCCGACGCTGCAAGAGGCCTTACAAGAAAATCCAGCCGATGGACCCCGCCCACTCACAATAACTGAGACCGGGCAAGAAAGGAGAAAAAGGCACATAAAAAACACAAAAGTGGACAACGGATAAAACTACTACAGCAACGACGACTGGTGATGACCCAATTAGCTAAGGACGAAGCATCCCGACAACGCTACAAAGAGCGTCTTGAAAATATTGAAAACGCGCTTCGCAAAGGTGCGAAACAACGCAAACGGGCTGCATTAATGCCATTGGCCCAATTTGCCCAAATTTCAAGAAGACCACCAAAATAACTAAGAAAGAGGCATCCTAACAACGCTACAAAGAGCATCCTGAAGACATTTAAAACAAGATTCGCAAAGGTGCGAAACAACGCAAACGGGCTGCATAAATGCGAATGCCCCAATTTGCTTAATTTTAATTTCTAAACCCAAGCCGATGAGGGAAACCGCTGCTTGAAAAACACTAATATCTGTTAGGCTTTTTACTAACAATGCGGTTGGACAATTTTTTTTTATATTGTAAACAAATATGTGAGCCAACCACATTTATTAACAACTAATATTTCCACGTCTCCGCTACTGAGTATATATATATTCAGCTGCAAAAAAAAAAATTTTTTTTAATGACGGAATATAACAATTCTTATCTTCATTAAACGTAAACATTTTTTTATTTTTGATTTTCTAGAAGAATAAATTAATATCATAATAATGAGAAAAAACTCATAAATAGAAAAAAAAACGTTTCATTGAAAATAAACAAAATAAAAATGGGATGGTTAAGCGATTCTAGTGAGGCAAAAGGACAATACTGCCAACGTAGTTAATAACGTAAAAATTATAGATCACACAGACGATATAAATGCGTTGTGGATCTTATTGCTGATCATTACAATAGTACTACTTCTACAATTTCTGCTTACAATTTATGTTAAGCATAACAAGATCATCAAAAGACGTTATATAAATAGGGCAAATCGTTTAGACCAGATTAAAAAAAAAATAATATGGATAAGAAGAAAGCTTAATAAAAACTTTTTTTTTACGACAAGAATGGAATGGAGCGAAATAGCGATACGAATAGACGAATTTCGCTTCAGGTTCGATAAGTCTTATAAATGTATCAATAGAGACGCAGTAATAAAATCCGAAACTTTGAAAAATCATATAGAGATATTAGTAGGAGAATATAATAATATAGTTACATTAGTAAATAAATATGCAAATAGGCTCACATCTGAACATAATAACAAATGTTTGAGGGTTATAAAATCCCTAAACACAAGATTAAATAACATCAGAAAAAGAAGGCATATTCTGATAGATGTACCAGAAAGTCTAAGTCAATTGGTTGAATTCAACACAGACCAGTTCAAAGAACTAGACGAATCTGTTCAATCAAGCGGCGCTGAGTCCGATAGTGACATTGAAACGCTAGAAGGAAGCGACCGAATTGAATTTAAATCTGAACCAATAACAATTTCTAAAATGGCACAGACATTGATAGAATTTATCAGGATAGCCACATCTCTGATACCAGAGTTTGATGGTAAACCAGAAAATCTACAAAGTTTTTTGGATGCTCTAGGTCTACTAGATAGCTTAAAGAGCACACATGAAACGACAGCAATAAGGCTAATAAAAACTAAACTTAAAGGCCATGTAAGAAACCTTATAAGTAATGAGCAGACGATTGCTGCAATCATTACCCAACTGTCAAGTGCAGTAAAAGGAGAATCGGTAGAAGTGATATCTACCAAGCTTCTGAATCTACAACAGAGAAATAAAACGGCTAACCAATACACCCAAGAGGTGGAGAAACTGACAAAGGCCCTTGAAGGTGCCTATATCAGTGAAGGTCTCAGCCAGTCCTTAGCAAATAAATACAGCACTACAACAGCTGTAAAAGCAATGACACAGAATTGCTCCATTGATAAGGTAAAACTTATCATGCAAGCAGGCACATTCACAAACATGAATGATGCCATCTCCAAATTTGTAAACAGTTGCACAGAGATAACAGGTCAAAGTAACACTGTACTCTATTATCGACGAGGTGCAAATAATTATAATTATTATAGAGGCGCCCGGGGTTATAATCGTGGAATAACAACAATAATAATAACTATAATAACCGTGGAGGTAGGCGAGGCCAAAACCAAGGGAGAGGCCGCGGAAACTACAACCATGGTAATAATAATAATCGCGCAAAATACGTCGGAAAACTAACAGAACCCTTTAGGAAACAACCAATAAATGTAAAAGTTCATTCCATCAATTATAGTGTTAATATATTCGTAACCTTCTATAATCATTCAACTGAAAATAAACTAACATTTCTCATAGATACTGGTGCAGATATCTCACTTTTGAAAGTAAATTCTGATAACTTCATAAATCAAAATGAAAAAATAATAAACATCGAAGGCATATGCCAAGGTGTGATAAAGTCTCAAGGAACAACCTTAATAGAACTCCAATCAACAAAATATATTATCCCACATGAATTTCATTTGGTAAACCCAAATTTTGCAATACCATGCGATGGAATAATAGGCATTGATTTTATAAAGAAATTCAATTGTCAACTAGATTTCAAACCAAGTGAAGACTGGTTTATAATTAGACCCCAAAATTTAAATTATCTAATATATGTTCCGATAACATATAGCGCTGGCAACAATACAGTTCTTCTGCCAGCCAGATCACAAGTTATTCGGAAAATAGACATTATTACCGTAAATGATTACATATTTGTTCCTAATCAAGAAATACACAATGGGATTTATGTTGCAAATACAATAGCAGCATCCAAACATGTATACGTTCGACTTCTAAATACAACTAATTTCGACCAAGTGGTCAAAGTAAATAAAATACAATATGAAAATCTAAAAGATTATGACATTCATAATACCGACACTGGAAATAGAAGCGAACAAATACTTTCAAAACTAAAGAAAAATTTTCCAGACCAATTTAAAAATCAATTAACAGAATTATGCACACAGTATAGTGATGTGTTCGGACTGGAAACCGAACCTATATCAACAAATAATTTGTATAAACAAACATTAAGACTTAAAGATGATGAACCCATTTATATAAAAAACTATAGAAGCCCGCATAGCCATATTGAGGAAATTCAAAAACAAGTAGGGAAATTAATAAGCGACAAAATCGTCGAACCGTCTGTATCTGAGTATAACAGCCCACTCTTGCTAGTTCCAAAAAAATCATTACCAAATTCACAAGATAAAAAATGGCGATTAGTAGTTGACTATCGTCAAATAAACAAAAAACTTCTTTCTGACAAATTTCCACTCCCTAGAATTGATGACATTTTAGATCAACTAGGTCGAGCTAAATACTTTTCATGCCTTGACTTGATGTCAGGTTTCCACCAAATAGAACTTGAGGAAAACTCTAGGAATATAACATCCTTTTCAACGAGCAATGGCTCATATCGCTTCACGCGATTACCATTTGGTCTTAAAATAGCACCAAATTCATTTCAGAGGATGATGACTATATCATTCTCGGGATTAGAACCCTCTCAGGCATTCCTTTACATGGATGACTTAATGGTGATAGAATGTTCCGAAAAACACATGATTAAAAACTTAACTGACGTTTTTAATGTATGTAGGAAATATAACCTAAAGTTGCATCCAGAAAAATGTTCATTTTTCATGCACGAAGTGACATTCCTAGGTCACAAATGCACAGACAAAGGAGTATTGCCAGATGACAAGAAATATGACGTCATCAAAAATTATCCTGTCCCTCATGATGCGGACAGTGCAAGACGATTTGTAGCATTCTGCAACTATTATCGTCGATTTATAAGGAACTTCGCCGACTATTCACGGCACATAACTAGATTATGTAAAAAGAATGTCCCTTTTGAATGGTCAAGCGAATGCCAGAACGCATTCGAATACCTAAAAGAAAATCTTATGCACCCCACACTATTACAATATCCTGATTTTCGCAAAGAATTTTGCCTTATAACGGATGCTAGTAAACAAGCTTGCGGAGCGGTTCTAACTCAGAACCGAAACGGGATTCAGCTCCCAATAGCTTATGCATCACGTTCATTTACAAAAGGAGAAAGCAATAAGAGTACAACGGAACAAGAACTAGCGGCAATTCATTGGGCAATTACCCATTTTAGACCATACATTTATGGCAAACATTTCACCATTAAAACGGACCACAGACCATTAACGTACCTATTTTCTATGACTAATCCCTGTTCTAAATTAACTCGCATGCGGCTAGAGCTTGAAGAATACGACTACACAGTAGAATACCTAAGGGGAAAGATAATTTTGTAGCAGACGCACTCTCACGTATAAATATAAAGGAACTCAAAGACATGCAACATAAAGTCCTGAAAGTCACTACCAGGCAACAAAGAAGACAAGAAAGCTGTACAGTAACAAATAAGGAACTATTGCCTAGGCAAAGTATCCAAAATGTATCTAAGCCCAACGTACACGAAGTCATAACAAATGATGAAGTACGAAAAGTAGTGACCTTGCGAATAACTGAATCTATTTATTTACTAAAACGAGGAAATAAAGTTATTGCAAGAATTGATGTTGACGATTTATATACCAATGAAATTTTTGATTTAGGTCAGTTCTTCCAAAGGCTTGAAATGCAAGCCGGTATACTAAAAATCAGCCAACTCAAATTGGCACCGAGTGAAAAAATCTTTGAAACCATTTCAATAGATAATTTCAAAAATATGGGCAATATAAAATTGAAATCATTAAGAGTAGAGCTACTCCAGCCGGAGACCATTATAAAACCTGAAAAAGAGATACAATCATAGAACATTCAATGAATACATTCGTTCATACATTGCTGCAGACAAAACTGATTGGGACGTTTGGATACAATATTTTACCTATTGCTTCAACACAACACCATCAGTCATGCATGGATACTGTACATACGAACTAATCTTTGGTATATTACCAAGACAGTTCGTAGATTTTAATAAAATAGATAGAGTAGAACCACTATATAATGTAGAAGATTACTCTAAGGAAATTAAATTTAGATTAGAAACAGCATATAACAGAGCTAGACTTATGTTAGAAAAAGCTAAGGCCTATAGGAAACAAAATTACGATAAGAAAACTTCAGATTTCAAATTTAAAAAAGGAGATAAAGTTACACCAAGAAACGAAGCAGCTCATAAGTTAGATCCAGTATATTTAGGTCCTTATATGGTAGAAACTATAGAAGACAGAGATAACATTATAATTGGAAATAAAAAACAAAAGAAACAAAAAGTACATAAGGATAGGTTAAAAATATGTAATCAATGAAACGTTTCATTTCACTTAAGAAAAGGTCTGATCAACCTCAAAACAAAAAAAAAAAATCATAAAAAAAAAATTTTATTATTTTTCCTTCTAAGAAAGTTAAACATAAATCCAAAAACATCGTAATTCAACATACATTTTTTGTATTATTCTGTCTTTATACAAAAATGCTTTGAGACAAAACATTGCTAATAATTAATAAGAAAAATCAATATCAAAATATTGTTCCTTTCTAAACACAATATTAATATTGAGAACTCAATGACTAGATATATTACGTAATTTCTTTAAAAAGGGAGGTGTTGGACTAATTGGACTAATCTACCCTAAAAATACAATAAATGATTGGGTATAACTTAGCGTCAATACATTGTGACACTTTGTCATAATAAATATAAATATACAAATATACAAAAAGACCACCAAAAACTACGTAAGCACTCCAGCGCCCTAGTAATACGATCTAACGCTTATACATAAGCCGATCGCGGAGCGTGGGAATGCTGAGCATGCACTTTGCAGCTCAAGTGGTCAATGCCTTCTGCATACATATGTATATGTATAAATGTAAGTAAGAATACATAGATATAAGCAATGTATGTGCGGGTTAGCTGAACCCAACTTCAGCACACTTTGATTATTCGAATAACCCGCTTCAAGCAGAGCAGAAGCTCTGAGCTCCAGAGCCAAGTCTATTTCATCAACTACCAAAATACCGTACTACTTGTTGAACCTGTCACATGGCGACCGTTACAGGACCATTGCAGGACGCACACGAAGTGTTTAAAGTATTGTGCTAATAATTAAAGTCGACTGATCTTAGTTCGACTATAAATTAAATAAATTAATAAATTCAAATGACATTATAAAACATAATAATTGATGGCGGAAGAGCCACAATTCTCAAACGCACAGCCCACGACACAAAGGGACTTGCCAACGTTGGAAGAAGCTCTGCAGCAAAATCCTCCAGATTGACCACGCCCACTCACAATAGCTGAGTACCGGGCAAGGCAGAAAAGGAAGGAACCAAAGAAGCACAAACGCTCCGGAAAAAGGGTAAAGCTACTTAAACAACGCCGACTGGTTAAGGAAATGACCCAGTTGGCCAGAGACGAGGCATCCCGACAACGCTACAAAGAGCGTCTTGAGGACATCGAAAGCAAGATTTCGCAAGGTGCGAAACAACGCAAACGGGCTGCATAAATAAATGCCAATGCCCCAATTTGCCTTAATTTTAATTTCTAAACCCAAGCCGATGCGGGAAACCGCTGCTTGAAAAACACTAATATCTGTTAGGCTTTTTACTAACAATGCGGTTGGACAATTTTTTTTATATTGTAAACAAATATGTTAGCCAACCACATTTATTAACAACTAATATTTCCACGTCTCCGCTACTGAGTATATATATATTCAGCTGCAAAAATTTTTTTTTAATGACAGAATATAACAATTCTTATCTTCATTAAACGTAAACATTTTTTTATTTTTGATTTTCTAGAAGAATAAATTAATATCATAATAATTAGAAAAAACTCATAAATAGAAAAAAAAAAAAAGTTTCATTGAAAATAAACAGAAAAAAAATGGGAAGGTTTAGCGATTCTAGTGAGGCAAAGGACAATACTGCCAACGTAGTTAATAACGTAAAAATTATAGATCACACAGACGATATAAATGCGTTGTGGATCTTATTGCTGATCATTACAATAGTACTACTTCTACAATTTCTGCTTACAATTTATGTTAAGCATAACAAGATCATCAAAAGACGTTATATAAATAGGGCAAATCGTTTAGACCAGATTTAAAAAAAAAATAATATGGATTAGAAGAAAGCTTAATAAAAACTTTTTTTTACGACAAGAATGGAATGGAGCGAAATAGCGATACGAATAGACGAATTTCGCTTCAGGTTCGATAAGTCTTATAAATGTATCAATAGAGACGCAGTAATAAAATCCGAAACTTTGAAAAATCATATAGAGATATTAGTAGGAGAATATAATAATATAGTTACATTAGTAAATAAATATGCAAATAGGCTCACATCTGAACATAATAACAAATGTTTGAGGGTTATAAAATCCCTAAACACAAGATTAAATAACATCAGAAAAAGAAGGCATATTCTGATAGATGTACCAAAGTCTAAGTCAATTGGTTGAATTCAACACAGACCAGTTCAAAGAACTAGACGAATCTGTTCAATCAAGCGGCGCTGAGTCCGATAGTGACATTGAAACGCTAGAAGGAAGCGACCGAATTGAATTTAAATCTGAACCAATAACAATTTCTAAAATGGCACAGACATTGATAGAATTTATCAGGATAGCCACATCTCTGATACCAGAGTTTGATGGTAAACCAGAAAATCTACAAAGTTTTTTGGATGCTCTAGGTCTACTAGATAGCTTAAAGAGCACACATGAAACGACAGCAATAAGGCTAATAAAAACTAAACTTAAAGGCCATGTAAGAAACCTTATAAGTAATGAGCAGACGATTGCTGCAATCATTACCCAACTGTCAAGTGCAGTAAAAGGAGAATCGGTAGAAGTGATATCTACCAAGCTTCTGAATCTACAACAGAGAAATAAAACGGCTAACCAATACACCCAAGAGGTGGAGAAACTGACAAAGGCCCTTGAAGGTGCCTATATCAGTGAAGGTCTCAGCCAGTCCTTAGCAAATAAATACAGCACTACAACAGCTGTAAAAGCAATGACACAGAATTGCTCCATTGATAAGGTAAAACTTATCATGCAAGCAGGCACATTCACAAACATGAATGATGCCATCTCCAAATTTGTAAACAGTTGCACAGAGATAACAGGTCAAAGTAACACTGTACTCTATTATCGACGAGGTGCAAATAATTATAATAGAGGCGCCCGGGGTTATAATCGTGGAAGAAATAACTACCACAACAATTACAACCGAGGCAGCAATAACAACAATAATAATAACTATAATAACCGTGGAGGTAGGCGAGGCCAAAACCAAGGGAGAGGCCGCGGAAACTACAACCATGGTAATAATAATAATCGCGCAAAATACGTCGGAAAACTAACAGAACCCTTTAGGAAACAACCAATAAATGTAAAAGTTCATTCCATCAATTATAGTGTTAATATATTCGTAACCTTCTATAATCATTCAACTGAAAATAAACTAACATTTCTCATAGATACTGGTGCAGATATCTCACTTTTGAAAGTAAATTCTGATAACTTCATAAATCAAAATGAAAAAATAATAAACATCGAAGGCATATGCCAAGGTGTGATAAAGTCTCAAGGAACAACCTTAATAGAACTCCAATCAACAAAATATATTATCCCACATGAATTTCATTTGGTAAACCCAAATTTTGCAATACCATGCGATGGAATAATAGGCATTGATTTTATAAAGAAATTCAATTGTCAACTAGATTTCAAACCAAGTGAAGACTGGTTTATAATTAGACCCCAAAATTTAAATTATCTAATATATGTTCCGATAACATATAGCGCTGGCAACAATACAGTTCTTCTGCCAGCCAGATCACAAGTTATTCGGAAAATAGACATTATTACCGTAAATGATTACATATTTGTTCCTAATCAAGAAATACACAATGGGATTTATGTTGCAAATACAATACCAGCATCCAAACATGTATACGTTCGACTTCTAAATACAACTAATTTCGACCAAGTGGTCAAAGTAAATAAAATACAATATGAAAATCTAAAAGATTATGACATTCATAATACCGACACTGGAAATAGAAGCGAACAAATACTTTCAAAACTAAAGAAAAATTTTCCAGACCAATTTAAAAATCAATTAACAGAATTATGCACACAGTATAGTGATGTGTTCGGACTGGAAACCGAACCTATATCAACAAATAATTTTTATAAACAAACATTAAGACTTAAAGATGATGAACCCATTTATATAAAAAACTATGGAAGCCCGCATAGCCATATTGAGGAAATTCAAAAACAAGTAGGGAAATTAATAAGCGACAAAATCGTCGAACCGTCTGTATCTGAGTATAACAGCCCACTCTTGCTAGTTCCAAAAAAATCATTACCAAATTCACAAGAGAAAAAATGGCGATTAGTAGTTGACTATCGTCAAATAAACAAAAAACTTCTTTCTGACAAATTTCCACTCCCTAGAATTGATGACATTTTAGATCAACTAGGTCGAGCTAAATACTTTTCATGCCTTGACTTGATGTCAGGTTTCCACCAAATAGAACTTGAGGAAAACTCTAGGAATATAACATCCTTTTCAACGAGCAATGGCTCATATCGCTTCACGCGATTACCATTTGGTCTTAAAATAGCACCAAATTCATTTCAGAGGATGATGACTATATCATTCTCGGGATTAGAACCCTCTCAGGCATTCCTTTACATGGATGACTTAATGGTGATAGAATGTTCCGAAAAACACATGATTAAAAACTTAACTGACGTTTTTAATGTATGTAGGAAATATAACCTAAAGTTGCATCCAGAAAAATGTTCATTTTTCATGCACGAAGTGACATTCCTAGGTCACAAATGCACAGACAAAGGAGTATTGCCAGATGACAAGAAATATGACGTCATCAAAAATTATCCTGTCCCTCATGATGCGGACAGTGCAAGACGATTTGTAGCATTCTGCAACTATTATCGTCGATTTATAAGGAACTTCGCCGACTATTCACGGCACATAACTAGATTATGTAAAAAGAATGTCCCTTTTGAATGGTCAAGCGAATGCCAGAACGCATTCGAATACCTAAAAGAAAATCTTATGCACCCCACACTATTACAATATCCTGATTTTCGCAAAGAATTTTGCATTATAACGGATGCTAGTAAACAAGCTTGCGGAGCGGTTCTAACTCAGAACCGTAACGGGATTCAGCTCCCAATAGCTTATGCATCACGTTCATTTACAAAAGGAGAAAGCAATAAGAGTACAACGGAACAAGAACTAGCGGCAATTCATTGGGCAATTACCCATTTTAGACCATACATTTATGGCAAACATTTCACCATTAAAACGGACCACAGACCATTAACGTACCTATTTTCTATGACTAATCCCTGTTCTAAATTAACTCGCATGCGGCTAGAGCTTGAAGAATACGACTACACAGTAGAATACCTAAGGGGAAAGATAATTTTGTAGCAGACGCACTCTCACGTATAAATATAAAGGAACTCAAAGACATGCAACATAAAGTCCTGAAAGTCACTACCAGGCAACAAAGTAGACAAGAAAACTGTACAGTAACAAATAAGGAACTATTGCCTAGGCAAAGTATCCAAAATGTATCTAAGCCCAACGTACACGAATGATGAAGTACGAAAAGTAGTGACCTTGCGAATAACTGAATCTATTTATTTACTAAAACGAGGAAATAAAGTTATTGCAAGAATTGATGTTGACGATTTATATACCAATGAAATTTTTGATTTAGGTCAGTTCTTCCAAAGGCTTGAAATGCAAGCCGGTATACTAAAAATCAGCCAACTCAAATTGGCACCGAGTGAAAAAATCTTTGAAACCATTTCAATAGATAATTTCAAAAATATGGGCAATATAAAATTGAAATCATTAAGAGTAGAGCTACTCCAGCCGGAGACCATTATAAAAACTGAAAAAGAGATACAATCATCGAACATTCAATGAATACATTCGTACATACATTGCTGCAGACAAAACTGATTGGGACGTTTGGATACAATATTTTACCCATTGCTTCAACACAACACCATCGGTCATGCATGAATACCAAGACAGTTCGTAGATTTTAATAAAATAGATAGAGTAGAACCACTATATAATGTAGAAGATTACTCCAAGGAAATTAAATTTAGATTAGAAACAGCATATAACAGAGCTAGACTTATGTTAGAAAAAGCTAAGGCCTATAGGAAGCAAAATTACGATAAGAAAACTTCAGATTTCAAATTTAAAAAAGGAGATAAAGTTACACCAAGAAACGAAGCAGCTCATAAGTTAGATCCAGTATATTTAGGTCCTTATACGGTAGAAACTATAGAAGACAGAGATAACATTATAATTAGAAATAAAAAACAAAAGAAACAAAAAGTACATACGGATAGGTTAAAAATATGTAATCAATGAAAAGTTTCATTTCACTTAAGAAAAGGTCTGATCAACCTCAAAACAAAAAAAAAAACCATAAAAAAAAAAATTTTATTATTTTTCCTTCTAAGAAAACATCGTAATTCAACATACATTTTTTGTATTATTCTGTCATTATACAAAAATGCTTTGAGACAAAACATTGCTAATAATTAATAAGAAAAATCAATATCAAAAAATTTTTCCTTTCTAAACACAATATTAATATTGAGAACTCAATGACTAGATATATTACGTCATTTCTTTAAAAAGGGAGGTGTAGCATATTGGACTAATCTACCCTAAAAATACAATAAATGATTGGGTATAACTTAGCGTCTATACATTGTGACACTTTGTCATAATAAATATAAATATACAAATACCCAAAAAGACCACTAAGCACTCCAGAGCCCCAGTAATACGATCTAAAGCTTATACATAAGCCGATCGCGGAGCGTGGGAATGCTGAGCATGCACTTTGCAGCTCAAGTGGTCAATGTCTTCTGCACACATATGTATATGTCGAGGAGTCATCAGGACACTCTTTTTCCTCTTCACTATTCTCGTTGTTGCATAACGTTTTCTGGCGTGTGAGCGAGGCATGTCTGTTCTGCTCAACGATCGATCACTAACTGACCCAATCTCTCTTCACAAAATCCGAATTACGCGTAGTTCTTAACTCTACACGCATTGCCAACACATTTTGGAGAACCATTCCAGTCCACACACATCAATACTAATACTACTAATACTAATACTACTCTGTACGCTTCCGTTATTCCTGCAGACATCTACCTTCCCCCGTTCCTACCCGCGACCAGACTACGTTCGGCAGAAACTCTAACGGTTCTCTGCCGAGCATCAAAAGAATAGAAAAGGCGCCTGCATGGCGCGTGCCAAGCAGAAACGCGCAATTACTAGAAATGTCGTTACATTTAATTGATCTGCGACACGGCCATCCTGACCTATCAAACGTCCTCGTGTGCTAGTAATCCCTTTATAACGATCAGCGTTATTAATTCATTAAGTTATTCTTCATTCTTTATGACTTCAAAGCAAACCAATACAAATATTCAAAACATTTCACCTATTACATTCAAGCCATGAGATCCGGATTACCAAAAACTCTCAAGCAATCAATCATAATTTTATATTTATATTTATATTATATAAAATTTTTCCAATAGCGCACAGTTTTTCAAACCGGCCAGTTTTTTGTTAGCCTAGCTCACAGCTTACAACTCCACGATCCGGCCCACATACGTGGCATCCAGATGACGCATTCTATAAGCCGGCCAGTTAACTCACACCACCAACCGTTACCAGATTTAAACTTAACTGCAACAAAATGGAGAACCACACTCGGCCATCCTGATTCTAACACGACCTCGTGTTCCATTCAATTGTCTTTTTATAATTTTACTATTATTTATTCATTTTCCTTCCACAAACAAAAGATTCAATATTTACATTTCATTTTCTATCCCACTATTCCCAATAACATTTCAAGAGAACTTGCCTTCGTCACACGGTTAGTTGTACGATTGATTGCCAACTGCACCTTGCATCCGTATGCAACTCAATTGGATATTTTGGGTCAAAAATAACAAGGACTGGTTTATCAGTTAGAGTAGAAATAACCTTTTTCCGGCAGTATATAGAGGCATTTGAAATATGTAAAACCTTATTGTGCAACGACCCAATTTTACAATTCCTCGATTTTGAGAAACCATTCATCTTAACCACAATCGGTACTATCGCAAGGGAACTTGGGAATAGAGAGGCCAATAGCATACGCGAGTAGAACCCTATCAACATCAGAAAAAAGCTATGCTACTATAAAAAAGGAAATGCTTGCCATCAGTTGGTCAATAAAACATTTCAGACATTATTTGTTTGGCACCAAGTTCAAAATAGTCACGGATAATAGACCATTGACCTGGTTGATGAGTGTGAAAGAACCTGATTCTAAGCTTGTAAGATGGAGACTGTTAGAGTACGAATTAGAAATAGTTTATAAAAAGGGGCCCTTGAACGTAGTGGCAGACGCACTGCGCAGAGTCCAACCAGAGTTAAATATCTTAGAAAATGTCTCAGAGGTAGCAACGAACGGAGAGACGATCCACTCCGCGGTAGAAGACTTACAATTTCCAATTTCTGAAAAGCCATGGAACGAATACAATATTCAGGTGGTAATAGAAAAAGGGGGAATGGCTAAAGTAGTGAAGGAGATTTTATTGAGGAATAAGTTGAGAATAACTTGGAGAGAAAATAATTTCGACGAAGAAACAATTGGACGAAAACTTAAAGAGATATTAAAACCCAAGAGAACGGTGGCGTTGCTGATACCACAAGACTTGGTTTTGACCATCCAAGAGGTGTACTGAAAATAATATTACAGTGTTATTGCCAGATATAATAGAGAGAAGCCAGCAAGAGGAAGTTGTCAGAGAATATCACATAAAAAGGAACCACCGGGGAAAAGAAACAAAAAGAGACAGTAGCGCATATAAAAAGAAAGGTGTTTTTTCCGCATATGAAACAAGTGATAACACAAACGATCAATAATTGCGATATATGTCAAATCCTGAAGTACGATAGAAGACCCCATAAAATAAAATACAGCGTAACAGAAACCCCAGAAAGACCCAGACCCATGGAGATAATGCATATCGATTTATACTTTGTCAATAAGAAAACTATTTTTACAATTATTTATACATTTTCAAGATATGCATGGGGAGTCACAATTCCAGCCAAAGAAAGTATTAAGGACTAGAGTTCACATCGAATCGATTTTTGTAGGCAGTACGAAATCGAACTGCATACAACGTCCTTTCAACAATCTTCGAGTAACTTTACTGTCGAAAGACTACACTCCACCATAACAGAAATATATAATTTCAGACTACAAGAAGACAATTAGGATGGATATCAAACATGAAGAGGTATTGAGCGTTATAACATATAATAACGCTATTCATCCGGCTACAAAGCTGACACTTCAGGAACTCTTTACAGGCAGAACGCATACTTTTCTGAATAAGGTGACATTTAATAATGAGCACAATTATTTACAGAAAATTAATGCATTCCAAGCCGAAATATATCCGAAGATTATGGAAAGGGTAGAGAACGAAAAAATCGAATGAATTGAGTTAGCTAATACAGACAGACAGGAAACGGATCCAGTACAGATAGGGAACACGGTACTTAGAAAGAAGAACAAACGAGATAAACTCAATCCGAGGTTCTCAAAACACAAGGTACTGGAGGATAACAATTTAACCATAACAAAAACCAAACCTCAGAAAATCCACAAAGAAAAAATAAGACAGATTAATAAACTAAATAATTACAGATGGTAAATGCCGGGGCCGAAGAGAACAAGTTTGAAGTCATACCGTTTAAAGGGAATGAACCGTTGGCTCAAATACAACTGGGAGCAGCAACGGTAATTCAGACTCACAAGGCGTTCATCCATATTGTAAGGTTACAGGAATATCAAGAAACGATAGAAAGAATGGAAAATACACTTAGGGAGATTTTAGAAGAAGCCGAAACCAGAGACCTAGTTAAATCACTGCAAAACAATCTGCAGATGATAAAAATAATATTAGAAAGCAAACATCCCAAACGTAGGAAAGCAAGAGGATTAATCAATGGATTAGGATCAGTTATTAAATCGGTAACAATAAATTTAGATGCAGAAGACGCAATAAGATTAGAGGAAGAAATAAGGAAAATGAAAGAAGAGGAAGAGAGACTAAGAGAAAGCATGAGTTCGCAGGAAAAGACAAGTAGCAAGGTAAGCATTATGCTCAGAAATTTGACAAGATATATAAATGAAGAGCAAAATAGGGTAAACACATTTATAAATAATTATAGATACGGAATAAGCGAGACATTTATTGAGGAAGACAAAAGGATTTATAGATTGGAATACATTGATAGAATTTCATTAACGATTGATATGCTAGGTTTAAACTTAAATGATGTTGCCGAGAGCTTATTATTGGCTAAAATAGGTGTAATTTCAAGATTCATATTCAACAGACAAGAAGCAAGCAAATGTATGCAAGAGCTTCTCAGGGCGTACATTTAATTTCAGAAGAACACATGTATGAATTCTTAGACCTAAGAGCCAAAATGAACAGAACGGATATCATATTTTCAATTAGATTTCGATTAGATTAGATTAGATTTAGTGTTTTGTGTAAAGAGTTTCTTGACAGTCTCAAAAGTGTGTAAACTTGGAATTTGTTGTTTATTTTCTTGTATATTTAATATTTTTAATTTGTTTTTTGATTTATAAGTAAAATAAATATTGTTTAATTATATTTTATAAAAAATTGCGTTTAATTAAGCAAAAAACCCTTAATTTTTAGCTTTAAAGTCAAAAATTCAACTTATTTCACAGTGTGTAAACAGTTTCTTGACAAACTGTATTTTTAATAAAGAAATATTTTCGTTGCAAAGAATAAGCGCACTCCCAATGAATAACACAGAATTTGTAATAACACCAAATTATTTGGCGATTCATGAAGACGAAATGTATTATTATAAGAAAAAATTTAATTTTATAAGGAATATATACATATATGTCGGAGCGCGACTCTTCGCATTCCAGAAATTCCTTCTGTGATTTCATATTCTGATGAAATTGTAATATTGCGGTAAAATTCTGTCGAGCGCTACGGCAGAGGCACGAACAGCCTCTGCAGCTGAGTGAGGTCCGATCGAGTGGTCATAAATAGTGTGTTAGAGAGAGATGACAATGTGGCACACGCCAGTGTGTACAGCCATTAGAGAATATGATGAAGAAGGGACATGGAAGAAGATCCCTTCAGTGAAGTTTGACTGCTGACGTCGATCGGAACTTGCTGCGCTGACGCACAAAATCGCGAAGTGAATAAATAATATGGATGAGACTCCTGTTTCGCCGACATCAGAAGTGGGATCGCCTTCGCCACGAGAGACCAGATCTGATCAGTATATGGCTGCGTTGGAGGCACAAAACCGTAACCTCATGGAAATAATAAGAACCATGCACGCACCGAGAGCATCGGCGTCAAATGAAAAGTCCTTGCACGTCACACTGCCAAAATTCTGCGCTGACAGCGCTGGAGCAGATCCATCTGCATGGTGCACCACCGTGGATTTAATCTTTGCAGATAATGCGTTAAGCGAAGCATTAGAAGGCAGTGCATCGCAATGGCGTTAAGCAAAGCATTAGAAGGCAGTACATCGCAATGGCTGTCGCAGATATGCTTCGCTGGCATCACGTGGCCGCAGTTTAAAGAACTGTTCATACAGCGATTCGTAGGAATGGAGACGTCGGCTGCTATTTTGATGAACGTTTTGAACGGACGTCCAACACCTGGAGAGAGCTTTGCCCAGTATGGAAGTCGCATTGTCACCTTGTTGCTGGCTAAGTGGAAGGCCAAGGATTTGAAGGAGATTGCGGTTTCGGTAGCGTTGGCTCACATGGCACAAATCGATAATAATTTGTTGCGTTGGGTGTTTACGACTAATGTGGCTACGCGCAATGAGCTTCAGCAACAACTGCAAGCTTACGCCTTCAAGAAACGTAACAACGAAGATGATTCTGGCCCAGAAAAAAAGTTAAGAATGCAGTTGCAGACCATGTGCCATTTTTGTGGGAAAGCCGGCCACAAATTCGCCGAATGCCGTGCTCGAAAGGAAGGTACATCAAACACAAAAGGAAGAAACTACAGCGAAAGCAACACGCCTGGGTTAAAAGATCGTTCGAACATAAAATGTTTTAAATGCGACGAAATGGGACATGTGGCGTCTGTATGTCCCAAAGGCCACAACAAATACATCGAAAAGCGAGTTGACGTGTGCGAAACTAAGTGAGCCAAGTGGACTGTGTTTTTCAATTGGGTGAGCCCTTTCCATTTTTTTTTTTTATTCGGACGCCGAATGTTCTTTAATAAAATTAAAATAAATTAAGTAACAAATTAACATATTGGTTTCGTTTTATTGATTAAATCTAATAAATTTAGTATGTACAAATCCAAAGTTATCAAAGCCGTTCAAAATAATGCACATGAGAATAGTTTGGAAATACTCTTTGACATCAATATATGATAAATGTAAATTAAGAAATATATTGGAAAAGTATGCCGATAGTTTCGTAACTGGAATACCAAATAAGGCGCATTGAAAATTCGTTTAAGTAATAAAAATAAAAGTGTTCAAGGGCGCCCATAGCGACTCAGTTTCCATTGCTACAGATTTTGGATCAAATAGATCGTTTGCGGTGTGGTAAATATTTTTTTCATTTGTTTTAGACATGGCCAGCGGATTCTATAGAAGAGTCAAGTATGTCTTTCCTTAGAGCTCCCAGTCGCATCATAGTGGATCAAGGCAGAAGCTTTGTCAGCAACAAGTTCCGTGAGCTTTGTTCAACAAACAGGATTGAGTTGTTTTCAATAGCTACAGATGCCAGCAGAGCAAATGGGCAGGTTGAAAACAAATGAGCGTACAAGCAAGGAAAACATGCGAAAGGATGTAGAGTAGTTCGGTATGAGGTCATGTGTTAAGTGAGAAGTATCATCGAGTGATTAATGTACTAGATGGTCATCGACACAATTTGAAGTCGTTAGTTGTCAAGCGAACATATAAATATTCGCATGAATGTAATGGTGACTCCCAACAGAGAAAAGAGTTGAAGGATGGCACTAGTGATCGTGCATCTGTGTCCCAAGAGAGAAAAGAGTTTAAAGATGGCACTAGTGATCGTGCATCTGTGTCCCAAGAAAGGAAACATTTGGCGAACGTTATGAATAGAATGGCGTGTGACCGCACTATAACAGCTAACTCGCAGGGACGAGAAGTGTTATGGCGGGGGTCAAGTGATGTTGACTGCACTATAACAGCTAACTCGCAGGGACGAGAAGTGTTATGGCGGGGGTCAAGTGATGATGACTGCACTATAACAGCTAACTCGCAGGGACGAGAAGTGTTATGGCGGGGGTCAAGAGATTGGGTGTGAGAGAAGACACGCCAATGTTATTATGAGAAATTAAAGTCATGGAAAATGTAAATAGTTTGAAGTTTTGATATGTAAATTGGAGATGTCTTTGTAAAAGAAAAATCAGTCATGAGATGAATTGTCAAGTAAATAATTACTGATTATTACTTGTTGTCATTAATTGTTCTTAAGTTGACGAAGTTGTGTGACTTGGACTTGATTGGTGGATTAGGCACACGAGGACGTGTGAAAGGTCAGGAAGGCCGTGTCGGAGCGCGACTCTTCGCATTCCAGAAATTCCTTCTGTGATTTCATATTCTGATGAAATTGTAATATTGCGGTAAAATTCTGTCGAGCGCTGCGACAGAGGCACGAACAGCCTCTGCAGCTGAGTGAGGTCCGATCGAGCGGTCATAAATAGTGTGTTAGAGAGAGATGACAATGTGGCACACGCCAGTGTGTATAGCCATTAGAGAATATGATGAAGAAGGGACATGGAAGAAGATCCCTTCAGTGAAGTTTGACTGCTGACGTCGATCGGAACTTGCTGCGCTGACGCACAAAATCGCGAAGTGAATAAATAATATGGATGAGACTCCTGTTTCGCCGACATATATATGTAAGAACGATAAGATTGTAAACCAAGCTAATGAAAAATGTATAAGAAGGCTGATATGTGGATATTGATACTGATACTGATATATGTGATATTCATCACCGCGATATTCGAACCAGAGGCTGGGTAGATCGCGACATTTAATGGAGAAAACGTGAAACTACAAACAGATTGCGGACCGGAGAAGACGTTAAATGGATCGGCGGTAATAAAATTTAGCCATTGCAAGGCAATGGTGAGTAATGTTCAATAAGAAGCAGTAGAAAAGCTTGGCGCAGCTGGATTAAAGCTGGATATACCGCGGATAGAGACGATCAAAAAGAACAGGACAACGCAAGAGTTGGGAATACACGAGTTAAGGATGGCGGATCTCGAAACCAAAATACAGATCAACAAAATACGATGGGGAACAAAATACGGCGGTCCCCGCCGAGACCCCTCTTGACAATCGGAGATTTAGATGACGTTCACAAGTATTTGGTATCGAACTTGAAGTGCTGAGTCGCTACAAACATCGGGGTTCACCCGATACCCACCACAGAACTGCATCCACTCTTATTCCACTTTTCGGCCAGATCAGCATGTAAGTAAACAAATATGTAACAAACAGAGTTGAGAATAACTAGAGAGTAGAAATAAAGATTCATTCTGAAAATCGAAAGCAAAACGAGCAGACGTTTAATTTCCCTAAACAAAATCCAAACTCGACGACCCTCCGCAACTTCCAAAGAACCTACTTATCACAACTAGCGCAACCCACTAACCTAGACTAAACCGAATATATGAGGTAGGCGAAAAGGGCTACCTTAAAAACCACAACAGGTTAGGGAATAAACTAACCGCACTCTACACAGAAGAGCGTGTAGAAGCAGACTTGGGGACTTCTATTCTCATTAGAGGGGGGCGTTCTATAAGGACAAGCTTAAATAAAAATCCCTCCCAATTTTATCATCTTCCTCAATTTATATAATTATATTGATAAATATATTGACTTTAACTATAGTTGACGTTAAACCGTCCAGATTCCGCTGAATGCCAACGTCATCAAGGGCCGCAACAACAACAACTCAGTAGTCCACATACATGAATAAACACATATTATAAAATAAGCTCATACACATGTTACACACACACTTTGAGCATACATGGTCTCAAACATTCTAGGAATAGATAGGAATGTTGCATCAGCCTCTAATTGTGCGTTGATTGGTCAGTTTACATTTGTAGCTTTGAAAGGACCGTTATAGCGAGGCGTTGTAGCCGACGCCTAGCGCAGTTTCGGCGTTAGGTAAAAGAAGTTTTTGCGACGCATTGTCAGTTGCATTTTGATAGTACGAAGTGACACACTAACTCTACACCTTAAATGTAATTTTCAAATAAAATAAGAAGTCATATTCATTTGTTACCTGTTCGGAATTTAAACATATAATTTAACCAACTGTCCACGTGGAGCTACGGCCCATCTATAACTGGCGCAGTCGATAACCAGGAGCGGATTGCATATTGCATAGAAGCACTGTAATACAAAACAATCAGATGCCACTCTAAATAAGAACCACTGTTTTACAAAAAAAAAAGAAGCACGTTTATACAAAAAAGAAAGGCTACATACATACATACATACAGAAAGTAACGAGACTACAGTTAGAATGCAGCGTAGAAGCAGAGAACTGGAAAGTGCTGTGAGAGGGCTGCTAGGCTCGATGCGAACATTATGTTCGGACAAGTCAGTGGTACATGCTTGATCCCAGTGCCGACATGTAGTGGAGGGAGGTTCCGTCAAGTTGGACGCGAACAATTATGTTCGAACAGGTCACTGATACGCGACGGAACCACACAAACGTACATACGTAACATAAGCTCACAGTAACTTGTGCAAAAACCACAACCTTAAAGTGGCAACGTGTTGCAAGACAGTTGTCGATTTGTAGTGGCGAAGAGGTTTCGTCAAGTTGGACGCGAACAATTATGTCCGAACAGGTCACTGATACGCGATGGAAACACAGAAACATACAAATTTCAGATCAGTCTACACAAACTGGTGTAAAACTACAACTTAGATATGATCAAAAAAGAAATAAACTTAAATTGGTGATATACAAGACGACCATATCGGCCATTTGGTAGCTGTGTTGTAACAAAGACACTAGAATAACAAGATGCGTAACGGCCATACATTGGTTTGGCACTATGCAGCCAATTTTTTAGTGATGGCCAAAATTGCTCTCTTTCCGCTCACTCCCGCTGAGAACGTAAGAAATCTAAAAATATAATTTGCTTGCTTGTGTGAGTAAAAACAAGAGACGAGAACGCGTATGTGTGCGTGTTGTGCTAGAAGACGATTTTCGGGCCGAAATCAATTCTGATCGAAGAAACGAATTTACATTGTACATATTAGGGTAGTTTTTGCCAATTTCGTAGCAATATGATAAAATAAAATAATTTTTAAAAATTCGCGCCCTGACTATTATAATTTTAAAGCTTTTTAAATTTGTTTGTTAAAATCGCCACTCGAATTAGCTACCGTTTACACATTTATATTTATGTTTAATTCTAAATATATATTTTTTTTTTTTTGAAACACTTTTAATGTTAATGTTACATCATATTAAGTCAAATGATTTAATAAATATACTAAATAATTAAATATGATAACTGTTTATTGCAAAAGTAATATCAAAGACACTAGAATAATTCTAGAATTATTCTAGTGTCTTTGCTTTGTTCATATCTTGAGGCACGAAGTGCGGACACAAGCACTCAACAATCATTGCCTTATTAATTTTTCACACGCCGCAAGATGAATTCTCTAATGACAAATATTCTTATATAAAGTCATTTATGAAATTTATTTTTGTGATAATACGTACATAGATTTGGCTATTTCTAATCTATTTTCAAATAATAATAACGTTAAGGCAATGCAAAACAAGAATTTTTTGCATGGTGCCAATTGATCAAAAATAATATAGATTTAAAGTCTAAGAACTTCTGAGGTGAAGGGCATATTTTGTCAAATTTAAAATGCATGAGCATACGTGTGCACACATACAGTTGTCTGCTCCGCTCTCTCGCTCTCCAACAAAAATTCGAGAGAGCCTGGAAACACCTCTAGAGCCACGGCCAAAAAATCGTGTGCCAAAAAATCGTATGGCGTTACGCATCTTGTTATTCTAGGGTCTTTGGTTGTAATCTCTCGACCGCTGTAGTGAGTCGATTGCCTTCACAGAGTCAAATACATTGAAATTTTCATTGCGACGTACATATGAGTCTGTTAGTATGTCATGAATGTGGAAGATAACATATTAAGATATTAAAACGAATCAACACATTAATACAATGTAACCTTGCCTTCATTTTATAATATCAAATGAAATATATTCCACACAATACGTACAGTTTGTCAAGAAACTGTTTACACACTGTAAAATAAGTTGAATTTTTGACTTTAAAGCTAAAAATAAAGGGTGTTTTGCTTAATTAAACGCAATTTTTTTATAAAATATAATTAAACAATATTTATTTTACTTATAAATCAAAAAACAAATTAAAAATATTAAATATACAAGAAAATAAACAACAAATTCCAAGTTTACACACTTTTGAGACTGTCAAGAAACTCTTTACACATTTTGTTTTCCTACTTTGTTTTGTTCTTTTTCTTAGAACGAACTCGATTTTTCCGTTATTTTTGGCTTTGCATTGCTTTTTACAACGCTTCTATTGAAATTTGTTGACTTTGCTTGTGAAATTTTGCTGATCAAACGTGCTTAAAGCGAATTATTAAATTTAATAAAATGCCTGGAAAGAGATTAACTTTTGAAGTTACCCAATTAATAAACTATAACCACCAGTTGGGAAAATCTTTTCCAGAATTAGTATAAATGTTTCCTGTATCCCGTAAGACCATCTACAATGTTTTAAAAGGCTCGGAAAAAGAGGGCAGGCTTGAACCTAAGAGTGGTGGTGGGCGGAAAATTAAAATTAAAAAGCGTGTAGACCGCTTTATAATGCGAATAGTGATTGCGAACCCCCGAATCTCGGTCAGATCACTTGCTCTGGATATCAGGCAAGAATGCCACCTAACTGTGTCACACGAAACTGTGCGCCAAGTCATCCTACGCCATAGGTACTCTTCACGATTTGCAAGGAAAAACCCTTTGCTATCAGATGCCAATATGGAAAAGCGTCATTAATTCGCTGTGAGCATGATGGATCATGCGGAAGAGTACTGGGATGACGTCATATTTTGTGACGAAACAAAAATGATGCTCTTTTATAACGACGGGCCAAGCAGAGTATGGCGCAAACCGTTGAGTGCGCTAGAAAAACAAAATATCATTCCAACGATAAAATTTGGAAAAATGTCACTGATGGTGTGGGGCTGTATCACCAGCCGTGGAGTGGGAAAACTAGCCTTAATTGAGAGCACAATAAATGCCGTGCAATATCTAGAAATGTTAAAAAACAAATTTGAAGGCCAGTGTAGAAAAAATTAGTCTGGTTAGCAACAACAAGCCAAATTTTAAGTTTTACCAGGACATGATCAGAAACATAAAGAGTGCAATGTACGCACCTGGCGCCCTAATAACTGTGGTAAAGTGATCGATACGCCCCCTCGGAGTCCTGATCTGAACCCCATTGAAAATTTGTGGACCTACTTAAAGAAGAAGGTGGCAAAAAGGGACCTAAAACACAACAACAGCTTATGACTGTAATAGTCGAAGAGTGTGAAAAGATCCCGTTTGAATATGACCTGCAAAAACTTGTCCAATCCATGAAAAAAGGCTTCAACTTGTAGCTAAAGCCAATGGGGAACATACTACATACAAAACTTTTAAAATTTTAATAAAATAATTAAAAAATTTAGGATTAATCTTCGATTTAGTGTTTTGTGTAAAGAGTTTCTTGACAGTCTCAAAAGTGTGTAAACTTGGAATTTGTTGTTTATTTTCTTGTATATTTAATATTTTTAATTTGTTTTTTGATTTATAAGTAAAATAAATATTGTTTAATTATATTTTATAAAAAAATTGCGTTTAATTAAGCAAAAAACCCTTTATTTTTAGCTTTAAAGTCAAAAATTCAACTTATTTTACAGTGTGTAAACAGTTTCTTGACAAACTGTACCTTCCGACCAACGACGGTAACCCTTACGCACTTGAGAGATTCATAGAAAGCGTGGAAGAGATTTTATTGATGTTTAGAGACACAGACCAAACTCCAAGAGGGAAAATGTATTTAAGAGCGATCAGGAATAAAATAGAGGGCAAAGCGAGTGAATTGTTAGATAGATTGGATACCCTATTAGACTGGGATGAAATTAAGAGGAATCTAACAAGAAAGTTACTGGATAACAGGGACAAACTGACCTTAATAGAGGAACTACATGAGGTTCCTTTTAGAAGGCTGCCAATAACAAAACTGTATGATACCATTTTGGATCTAAAACATGTATTGACATGCATGGCCGATTCAAAGGAACTTCCAGCTTTAGCTATTATAGAAAAAAAGAATTTCTATATGGCTCTTCCCTGAAAACCGTTATTAAGGGTCTAACCGTAGGGTCTAACTCCGGAATGTAGTCAAAGCTTCTAGACCAAATACGTTGGATCAAGCATTTGATATAGCCATTCAGGAGAGGGATGAGTACATGCAGAAGAGACGACTAATAATCGTATTTCAGACTACCAGCAGGGCAGAGGACAGTATAGAGCTCTTCCTTACTCAATCGAGAATCGTTACGGACAGCGTCATCTCTCTAACAACGAGGTTAATGGACATAAAAATTTCTCTAGAGCAATTATGCCACCTAAGACAGAATCAACAGATTGCCACTCACGCCAATATAGAGGTGGAATATTCTTTAGTTCACGTCAGACTAATACTAGCAGATTTAACAATCTGGAAGCCTCTTCGGAGCAACCAGCACTTCACAATTTAGAGGAAACTGTAAATTTTCAAAGACCAGCCTCAGAGAGAAGACAGGGACCTAAAAAGTTATAAGGATAAACACGGATCGACACTACCCTATATTTTGATTAGTTCACCATTTGGTAGGAAGTTACGTTTTTCAATCGATACAGGGGCATCGAATTCCTTTATCGATCCTAAATTTTTTCCGCTTCAGCAGAGAGAATCCTTAAGCACAAATACAGGCATAAAAACTGTATTAAAGGAAATTTAGGTCACCAAAAAGGTCCAATATCCAGAATTTTTCGAATTTAATTTAAAAGACACTTTTATATTTTTAATCCTCAAATTTCACGAATATTTCGACGGACTAATAGGTATTGACATCTTATGTACTATAAAAGCAAATATAGATCTTAAAATGTTAATTTTACAAACCCCTGCGGCAACTATCCCCATTCATATTGAACGAAATAGAGCTACGGATATATTTAATATCAAAGCCAGTTCGGGAATGATAGTGCAGATACCAGTCGAATGTGAACAGGGACCATTTTTACTTGATTCCGTAGAATTAGTAGATAATGTTTACATTCAACAAGGACTCTATACAGGTGACAATTACAACGCATGGATAGAAATAGTCAACTATTCTGATCAGGATCAGACGATTTGTTTAGAATTTCTATTATCTACAACCAAATTCATTCAAGAGGAATATATAGAATTGAACTTTTATTGGTGCAACGAAGACCCCCCACGGACATGAAAAACGACGCTAAATTTCACGAACGAGTCAATACGGACCACCTTTCTGACCAAGAAGCAAACCAACTTAAACACCTATGTTTGCAATTTCCCTTATTTTTTCACTACCCGTCAGATAGATTAACATTCTCAAATACAAACAAACACAAAATCGAAACAACAGACGACATACCCATATATGCCAAACCCTTTAGATACTCCTACCAAGAACAAAAAGAGATCAATGACCAAATTAAAAATATGTTAGAACAAAACATAATTAGAGAAAGCCATTCACCTAGGAGCTCACCTGTTTGACTGGTTCCGAAAAAATCCGAAACAAGAGAACAAAAATGGAGATTAGTTATTGACTATAGAGAACTGAACGAAAAAACCGTTAAAGACAGATATCCCATCCCTAATATTAACGATAGAGCTAGATATTTTCGACTTTAGATTTGGCTAGGGGTTATCATCGAATACAAATGGAACCGAAAGATATTCCTAAAACAGCCTTGCCATTTGGTCTGACAAATGCCCCTGCAACACTCCCAAGGGTAATGAACAACGTTTTAGGTAACTTGAAAGGGAGATGTTGTTTAGTTTATCTCGACGACATCATAGTTTTTTCTGGTTCATTGCAACAACACATATCAGACTTAAAAAAAAGTATTCAGTAAAATAAGTTACGTCAAAAACAGAAATCAAAATTTTTAAAGAAAGAGACAGAATTCTTAGGACACATTGTTACGGACCAAGGTACTAAACCAAATCAAGACAAGATTATCGCCCTCAAAAAATTTACCTCGTTCAAAAAAACAAATTTTTAGGATTACTAGGCTATTATAGGAAGTTTAAGATATGGCCAGAATAACGAAACCACTTACAGTCCAATTAAAAGGCAATTTAAATTCTGTTACAATAGACCAGGAATATATCGATGCATTCGAAAAATGCAAAACCCTTCTTGGCAATGATCCCCTACTACAATACCCAGACCTTTCTAAAAGATTTATCTTAACGTTGCCCTTGGAGCGGTGCTATCACAAGGTCCCTTGGGTTCGGACAAGCCGGTCTGTTTTGTAAGTAAACCATTGTCCGATACAGAACGTAACTATGCCACTGTCAAGAAAGAAATGTTAGCAGTTATATGGCCTGTTAAATACTTTCGCCCTTACTTGTTTGGAAGAAAATTCGTTATAGTAACTGATCATAAGCCACTTACAAGGCTGATGATTTTTAAGGAACCGACCTCCAAAACAGTTAGATGGAGAATGCAATTATTACAATATGATTACGAATTTTTGTATAAGAAAGGTTCTCAAAACTTGGTAGCGGATGCATTGAGCAGGGTAGAAATCGACATGAACATAAATGATAGTAACTCAATAACAGGGACGTGTGGAGATACAGTCCACTCAACAGACGAACACATGGATGATCACATCCATATCTCATAGAATCTAAAACTGAAGTTATATATAAACGAAAATCGAGACAAGTAATTACTGAACTGTCTTTTACAGAACAACGAATTACAGATATTTTAAAGAAAACCTTGAAGCCAAACAGGATTATTGTAAGTCGAAAGACAGTCGAAAGACAGTCGAAAGACTACACTCACTGAAGTGTATCGAATCATTTTGGAAGAAAAGAAAAAGAAAAAAGTACAGATAGACCACGAGGAGATTCTAACAGAAACCTTCATCTGTTCATAATAATAATAATAATAATAATATAATATAATATAATAATAATAATATAATAACGATATACACTCGGCTACTAAGCTGACTCCTTATGAACTGTTTTCGGGACGTACACATGTATTCCAGCAAACCATTAAATATGACGATGAGCATAACTATCTAAAAAAATTGAACGAATTCCAAAAAAAAATATACCCTAAAGTATGTGAACTAGTTCAAAACAACAAGGTTCATAATATTGGAAAGTTAAATCAAGAAAGGAAAGAAGCTATCCAGGTAGAAACAAAAGACGTAGTATTTCGTAAGAAAAATAGACGCAATAAGCACAACCCTAGATTTTCAAAACAGACTGTAAATACTGATGAGGGCGTTACTTTTACTACAAACAAAAGACAAAATATTTATAAATCTAAAATTAAGACCCAATTAGGACAAGTAGAGAATTCCAAATATAACCTGAATAATAACAAACATACATGGATACGATAAACAGAAAACTCAAATTGCTAAAGAAATAAATAATGTAAATAACAAGAAAAAAATTTTGGAATGTACGATTAAGATAAACGCTAATATAGATGTGACTATGTTACGCTTAAATACAATTGCAGAAACCTTAGTAGTGCGAAACGAAAAATAATTCCTATATATAAATACAAAAAAAGTCATGAAATCAAAATAAGAAAATGTTTACAACTTAATTTCCCTAAACAGAATACAAATTATGATTAAATTTTTTTTTCTCTATTAAAATACTTATGTTTACATTAGACATTTATCAGTTAACAAATTAATTCATTCCGTACCTATTAATAACACACAAATTATTGTTACAGCAAACTGTATAACTTTATAGCGAGTAAGAACACACGAACATTGTAATTTAAGGAAGAATATAATAGAATTCATCATGTAAATATGTGAGACTTGCAAAAAGCCATCTTCAATACATCTAACCATGAAGACATCGTCAACATCATGACCCCGGAGCTACCGAACTTACTCAACAATCTGTCAGAAGCTGGTTCCAATTTCGACAAGGATTATGGAAGACAAATACGGAGCTTCACGATAGAATGGAACACACCTTAAAGTACCATACGCATTTTTGAGTGTATTCTTTTTTCTCTCCGCGGGAATCATACATTTGCAATAACAAAGAATGACAATCTTCATTGCCTCATCACCAGTCATACCCGATCACGCCATTCCTTCGTTATGGCCCTCTCTTCAGTCTTGGGGGGGAGGAGTTACCACTATACATTCACCACTCCCCTGAAACCGTCCAGATTCCGCTGAATGACAACGGCATCAAGGGCCGCAACAACAACAACTCAGTAGTCCACATACATGAATAAACACATATTATAAAATAAGCTCATACACATGTTACACACACACTTTGAGCATACATGGTCTCAACATTCTAGGAATAGATTTCACCATAACGATAATGTTGCATCAGCCTCTAATTGTGCGTTGATTGGTCAGTTTACATTTGTAGCTTTGAAAGGGCCGTCATAGCGAGGCGTTGTAGCCGACGCCTAGCGCAGTTTCGGCGTTAGGCAAAAGAAGTTTTTGCGACGCATTGTCACTTGCATTTTGATGGTACGAAGTGACACACTTAAAACCGGAACATTAACTCTACACCTTAAATGTAATTTTCAAATAAAATAAGAAGTCATATTCATTTGTTACCTAATCTGTGTTCGGAATTAAAACATATAATTTAACCAACTGTCCACGTGGAGCTACGGCCCATCTATAACTCGCGCACGCCCAATATATTCCTATCACGGATGTTGATGCACTGCAGTGGGAACAGAGGCAGAAACTGATAACAAGATCATTATAGCGAAACAAAATAATATGGTTGACACAGAAACAGAATATTAATAACCTAAATTCAATAACCTAAATTGCTTACAGTCACACTGGCTAAGGCGAATAACATAAGTCAAGTCATTTTTAATCACGATTATTTGAAGTCTAACAGAAATCTAACATTACATTCGTCTAACATTAAAGTCTTTTAGTCCGAAGGTATTATCCATATGCTAATCGAATATCCCAATATTCCTGTATCACACCAACACACCATTCTGCATGAACATAGTAGCAGAATGCAACAACGACGTTCTGCTGTCACCGATTGCGTATCAACAACTTACGCATGGTACTGTAAGCTGGTTACCCACGATACCTGCGCTCGAGACCTGCACTATGTAAAACTCAGGCCAGCCATTTAAGCCTCATCACACTAGTAGACGACTCATAATAATCAATAAGTGCCCAGATAAAGACAGAACTGACGACGGCCCCGAAATAAGTACCAACAGCCCACTTCTAATTAAGTTTGAGCGAGTGGCTTCAATCAATAGCACCAAATACTCCAACCAACTCGAAGCCATAATGAAAACACCGGTCATGGCTGTAACACCATTGCTAAACATCATTGGCCTCTATCTGAGGCTAAGCATACCACTTCTCCAAAAAATGAAAAATGAAATCTTGGAGGTTATCTAAGGGGTTTGGTGAAGGTGAAATCGGCTGGAACTACTGATATCTGGTTTTCGGTCGGCGTGGGAACCAGCGTCTGCATTAGCTGCCCTATCTAGCTCACCTTGGTGTTGAGGAGGAGACGGAAGCGATGGAGATACAACAAGATGGCAAGTTCTAGATGACCGAGGACGGTCATACTTCTAAGGGGAGTGTAGATATTGCTGTTAATGAGTTATAAGTTATAAGTTTCGGTTGATTACCCTAGTATTTTCGTATGCAAATTTAGAATAAAAGCCTTTAGTTATGTAGGTAGCAAAACCTGCACTTTGCTAGACGGTTAGCTTGAGTATTTTAATATCAGTTTGAGTACATCAATAATGAAGAGCACATAGCTCGCGAAACTAACTTCAGCTTTTATGTATGGAAGGTATAAAGCTTATTTTAATCTTAAATAATGATCTATTTAGAAAGTATTCGATGGGTTTCATACTTATACTTACATGGCAAAATATTATAGCTTGACCAACGCTTATGCAACCGTAAATATTTTGAATCGCATTATATTTTCCTTCTTCATTTTTACACTTAACATAATATTGCTTTATGTTTTCAAGTGATTCCTCTTCACGCATTAATCTAGAAAACACATTTAAATAAAAGATAAATATTTTAATTAAAGTGAAAAATTCTATGTTCACATAACACTGAAAAAGAAAACAACAGTCAGATAGTCGCGCCACATATAAATTACGTATAAAATATGTTGCCGAATGCAAGGAGTCAAGAAAAACGGGCTAAAAGTTTTGTTAAATCACGAAATGAAAAATCATGTTATTTGTAAATAAGGTAAGCTATCTGCTTAGGAAAGGCAACAAACCTGTCCGTGAAGCAAGGAAAATGTTAATATGTTTTATCAAAATTCAAAATCATGAAAATAAGAGCAACCAAGAAACTATGCAGCTAGAACAAAGTTCAAACCCCAAAAGGGTTAAAGATTCATTCCATAACTTGGAACAGACTTCGACCGAATTCGAGCATGATGCTCAATTACATAATATAGAAGTTTCCACAAAGAGCATCGAGAAACAAACAGTATTCTTAGTTAAAGAGCCCGGGTCCCCCTTACCATATATTGTAATCCATCTAACATCCGGATAACATTGATAGGCACGGAGTGACCGTGTCATTCATTAACCTTTAATCGTTCTGCCAACCAGACCAAATTAACCTAAAAGACCCAATTTTAATTAAAACTACAGAATTTTTAACACACGTTATCATCCACTAATTAAATTCAAATTCCACTCATTTTTCCATGGACTAATCGGAATGGACATTCTACACGAACTAAAAGCAATAGTCAATATTCCACAATCAATACTAAAAACACAACGTTTCAATATTAAAATATACACAGAAAATAATACAACATCTGAACTGAACATTCTTGACGAAGCTTCTAAAAACAAAGTTAAGCTCCCCGCCCCGATAGTCTTGATAACGGCACATTTCGGTGCGATACAACGCAAATTTCGGACATTCTCATATCAGGGGGACTATATCAAGCAAAAAATAACTCCAGTTTCATGGAAGTGATCAATTCATCACAAGACAAGCAATTAATTGTGTCTTGACTTTTTTTTATTTACTTATTTATTTATTTTTTTTATATTTATTTAGAAGCGATGAATCAATACAATGCAGTAACAGTAACATAACAGCGCAATTAACATATAAAAGATAAAACCAAACCTCTCACTAATCATGTGAGGACTTACTGTGTCTTGACTCAAAAGTATAATTACATTATTACATAAGTACACTGAGAACGATTTTATTGAAATTAACGCCATTTCCGAAATCAAGCAGGAAATTCCCGAAACTCTTTCATCAAGAGGGGGCTAACCTTATCTTCACTAACCTTGCGAAGCATAAAATTAGAACCACATTATATTAAAAACCATTTCGATACAGCCCTTTGAAAAGACAAGAAATTCGAAGACAAATCGCAAAGACAAATCGCAAGACATTATTAGACACAGCCACTCTCCTTGGGCGCACCAGTTTTTCTGGCATCAAAGATGTCCGACGACCCAAGCAACAAAAAATGCTAATCGACTATAGGAAACTGAGCGAGAAAACCGTCAAAGATAAATACCCGATGCCTAACATCAACGACGTCTTAGACAGAATTGGTAGTGCCAAATATTTTGCAGCTTTAGACTTAGCTCGTGGGTACCATCAAATAGTATTGGACTCCAGAGATGTTAGCAAAACAGACTTTTCGACAGCAGGAGGACATTTCGAATTCGTAAAAATGCCATTCGGGCACACCAATGCACAGGCGACTCTCCAAAGGTCCAAGCAGACCTTAGCGGCAAGTGCTGTTTAATCTATCTGGACGATATCATAGTATTCTCAGCCTCACTTCAAGAATAAATTCAATGACTTAAAATTCATATTCTATAAAATATACAGAGCAAACCTAAAACTCCTACCGGAAGAATTCGAATTTTTTCGAATATCTGGGTCATGTGGTGACCAACTCTGGGATAAGAACTAATCCAAAAAAAATTAATTGCCATAAAAACATTCCCCATGCCAAAAACCAAAAAACAAATTAAGTCCTTCTTAGGACTACGTGGGTACTATAGAAAGCTCATATAGGATTTCGCAGCCTTTACAAAACCAATGACACAACGACTGAAAGGAAAAGCAACAGTCAAAATTGATGAGGAATACAGTAGGGCATTTGAAACATGCAAACCGCTTCTTTGCAATGATCCGATCCTGCAATACCCGGATTTCAACAAGCCCTTTATACTTACCACGGAAGCTAGTAACTTCGCTATTGGGGCAGTCTTGTCCCAAGGTTCACTTAACAACGACAAATTTGTGTCTTTCGCTATCAGACACAGAGATAAATTACTCAACAGTAGAGAAAGAAATGCTAGCCATGATAAATAAACATTTTCATCCGTTCACAAGCATTCAATATCGTCAGACCTTAGACCACTGACTTGGCTAATAACACAAGCCGAAAGATCAACCTTAATGCCCTTCAAGAATAATAACGTAATAATAATATCAGAAACACATTAAGATGAAGTGAAAGAGACAAATATTTTGAAACAAATCTTAAAACCCAACAAAACTTGTGCAGTTTTTGCACCCGACGAAATCTTTAAAATTATTGAAGAAACTCTAAAAAATTTATTTATACCTACCCAACTATACAAATTTATTAGATGTACTACACTACCAAAATATATTACCGACCCTTACGAACAAGAATCGGAAATACGAAAATACCATTTGGCTAACAACCACAAGGGAATAGACGAAAACATTAGCCCATCTAAAAAGATCTATTGTATAAGTTAACTAAGTTAACCGGGCGACGGCTACGACCGATCGTCCGAAGACTCGCTCCGGCCAAATTGCTGACACAGCGTCTGGCCGGAAGCCCGTGCATAGCCGGCAAACACTACCCATTGGAGTGGCCGCTATGAGTTTCATATTTTGTTAGCCTTAAGTTCAGTTTGATTTTATATTCAATAAAGAGCGCATCGCGCCTTGAATCGACTCCAGCTTTTGCTGTCATTATTAAATTGGTTGGTTGGTTGACTAGCCTTAAGGGCACTCAACAACGGAGAGACGTTCTCCCACCATATCTTCTAATTCTGAGGAGAAGAGGTCTGCGGCAACCGCCCTGCCTCCCGGATACCTGCAACCTACGCCGGAGACCGCGGCGAGGGATCTACACCAACATAATTAGTTTAATTGGCGCTCAACTAGCGGGAAGTACGCACCCGCCCACATCATACAGAACATGTACATCTTCGACACAAACCATAGTTTCAGACCAGTGTTAAAATATTAAATAAACCAGTCTGAAGAGTGTTTTTAAAATCTCAATATTGAATGTGACGGCTAATAGGTGTTTGGTGTTTATTTTCACTGCGAAAAAAATTTAATTAACATCATAATCCGTTGCAAACACGGCAAAAAAAAAAAAAAAAAAAAAAATAGCCTAATTTAATTCGCTCACAGTTGTGTTACGGCGCATTGCTATTTCGCCGAGCAGTTAAATTTTTTTTTTTGCAAATATTTTTGGTGAGGAAATTAACATATTGCGGGGGCTAAATATCAGAGCCAAGGCTCTAACAGTTTAATATACCAGATTTGAATTTTTTATTTGACATTTAATTCAGTTTTGTATACTTGGTATTAGCTTAACAGTCCATTTTGTATCTTTTATTGTCCCCACTCCACCGCTGTGAACCCGATACGGCCGCGCATGCATTTGTATTTCAATTATTTATTCTTCGCTTCTTTGTTTATAGTGGCGGAAGCTCAGCTCCCACCCACCCCTTACCTTGCCGCTGCTCCGCGAGGTGACGGCTTGGTTCGAACAGCTTTACACATCGTTGCAAAGGCGGCGGCTACAGTCCCCGCGCACCCCTCACCCTACCGGTGCTTCTTTGTTTATCGTGGCGGAGGCTCAGTCCCCGCGACCCCTCACCATACCAGTGTTGGCACTTGGAAAGGCGGCAACTGGGCTCACATACATAGTTGTTAAGGCGGCGGCTCCGTCTCCGCGTACTTCTTGCGTTGCCAGCTGCCTTCGTGGGCAAAATAGCTGAGCGGGCATTGCATACCAGTGCAGTTTAACTTAAGCACATATGTGCTCCCCGTTTACACAATATAGGGAAAATAAACCTAGCGACTCAGATTCTGACAGTGAAGGGCCCCCGCGTATTTTCAGCCCAATACGGCCACCCACTAACCCCCTTCAGTTAGAACCATGGACTCAGATCAGCTTAAGGCTGTGATTCAGACCGCCGTTAATCGTGGCTTGGCAGAAGCGGCCGGTGAAGCCAGGCGTAGAGAAGAAGAAATGCGCCAAATTATACAACAGTTGGCTACCCAAGTTGCAGCGGTGCAAATCGCACCCACACAAGCGGCAGCCCGTATAATCAAGGTATACCAACCCATTGATATCACGGGCAACGTCGAGTGCAGCGAGCCTCTGGATGCCGTAAAATGCTTGCCCGAATTTACGGGAGCACAGGAGACATATGTCTCTTGGCGGCAGGCGGCGGTAGCCGCATATTAGATATTTAGGAATTATGTAAATAGCTCACGCCAGTACCAGGCGGTCGTTATAATCAGAAGTAAAATAAGAGGCCCCGCCGATGCGGTGCTATCTTCGTTCGGCACTGTATTGAATTTCGGTGCGATCATAGATCTCCTCGATTTCACATATAGTGACAAACGCGCGATTCACGTCATCGAGCAGGAGACGGGCACCCTCAGACAGGGAAGCCTGACTCTATTACAATACTACGACGAGGTCGAGAAAAAGCTCACCTTGCTTACCAATAAAGCCACCATGTCGTATGAAACGGCGGCGGCAAAAATCTTATGCGATAAATTCCGGGATGATGCGCTCCGTATATTTATTTCGGGACTCAAGCGCAGTCTTTCCGATGTCCTCTTCTCGGCGAAGCCGAAGGACATGCCAACTGCGTTGGCATTAGCTCAGGAAGTGGAATCAAACCACGAAAGGTACACCTTCGCAACATCGTTTGCAAAAAGCCTGGAGGATAGGGATAGGAAGCAATACCCAATGGCGCAAGAACGCCAACAAACGCCCTACCAAGCGCACTCCCAAGTAGGCGGGGGAAAAAACCCACACTTTATTAAACAGGTTAAGGCTCAGGTACACTCGGCTCCGCATAACGACGTGCGTCGTGAAAACACATCAGAACCTATGGAGGTTGACCCGTCTATGTCCAGGTTGAGACAACCCACTCAGGCACAGGCCTACCAAAACGGGAAGCCCGCCCACTCCGGTCGTTCACACCCTCACAAGAGACAGAGGGTTAATCACATCGCTCAGAGCATAGGTCAGGCCGAAGGCACGTACGCAACCACAGCCTCCAGCGCGGCGGCCAAAGTCGACGACGACACCATTTCTGAATATGATTTAGAAGTGATTAATTTTTTAGGGGAAAATCCCTGCTGCCCGTCATCAGACGAAGAGTAGCGGGGAAAGAGATGAAGTTCCTCATCGACACGGGTGCGTCAAAAAATTTTATCCGGCCTCACAAAGGCTTAAAAGGCGTTCGCCCCGTCGATTCCCCATTCACCATCCAATCACTCCATGGCGTTACCACGATCACGAAGGCCACGTTCTTCATTTTACCTGATTTGGAGAATGGAGAAGAGAAAATTGAATTCCACCCATGCCCCGACGTCAATTTTACCGAAGTGGACTGCTCAGATGCGCCACCCTTGATCAGAAACGCGTTCTTAGAAATGCTGAAGACTAGGAAGAAGGCTTTTGCAAACCCTAACGAGGCTTTGCCCTATAACACATCGGTGGTAGCTACCATCCGAACAGTTAGTGAGGAGCCCATATACGCAAAATTATACCCGTACCCAATGGGGGCGGCGGACTTCGTCAACAAAGAGATTGAAGACCTGCTTAAAAACGGGATAATTCAGAAGTCGGTATCCCCTTACAACAACCCGATATTGGTTGTAGATAAGAAAGGGACCGATGACCATGGCAACCGGAAAATGAGACTAGTTATCGACTTCCGCAAGCTAAACGAAAGAACAGTGCCCGATAAATACCCCATGCCAAATATTAACATGATATTGAGCAACTTATCATCATTCTTGCAGAACGCGACAGGGAAAAAACCTCTTTTTCTGTGAATGGGGGAAAATACGAATTTCGCAGATTACCGTTTGGCCCCAAAAATGCAGGCAGCATTTTCCAGAGGACAATCGATGACATCCTACGGGAACAAATCGGTAAGTTCTGCTATGTTTACGTTGACGACGTAATTATCTACTCCGAAGACGAAAACTCTCACATCAAGCACGTAGATTGGGTTCTAAAGAGCCTGCACGATGCGAACATGAGGGTATCGGTAGAAAAGTCCAGCTTTTTTAAGAAAAGCGTGAGCTTCCTTGGGTTTATAGTCACTTGTAACGGTGCTACAACAGACCCAGAAAAGGTTAAGGCTATAAAAGAATTTCCGGAACCCAAAAGTGTTTTTGAGGTACGGTCATTTCTAGGCCTAGCCAGCTACTACAGATGTTTTATTAAGGACTTCGCGGCAATAGCAAGGCCTATATCAGACATCCTAAAAGGGGAAAACGGAACAGTTAGTAGACACAGGTCACGAAACATTCCGGTTCAGTTCTCGGAGACGCAGCAACAAGCGTTCCAGAAACTACGAAACATCTTGGCATCCGACGACGTGATGCTAAGGTACCCCGACTACAAAAAGGCATTTGATCTAACGACAGATGCCTCGGTCCATGGCATTGGCCGTCCCAAGAGGGACGCCCAATAACAATGATCTCAAGGACATTGAAGGACAGGGAGGTTAACTACGCCACCAATGAGAGGGAACTCTTAGCCATAGTCTGAGCTTTGGCCAAGCTACGGCATTACCTGTATGCGGTTAAAGACATCAACATCTTTACCGACCACCAGCCGCTAACCTTTGCAGTATCGGAATCCAATCCGAATGCAAAGATTAAAAGGTGGAAAGCGCGCATTGATGAATCAGGGGCGCGTATTTTCTACAAACCCGGCAAAGAAAACTTGGTCGCCGATGCATTGTCACGGCAACAAATTAACGTCATGGAGGAGCAAGAAGCTCAATCGTGCGTGGCCACTGTTCACAGCGAGCTCTCCTTGACGCACACTATCGAAACGACGGATAAGCCCCTAAACTGCTTTCAGAACCAGATAACTCTGGAGGAGGCACGCTTTCCGTTAAAGCGCAGCTTCGTCCTCTTTGGAAACAAGAGGCGGCATGCGATTAACTTCCCCTGCAAAGAGTCATTGATTGATGAACTCGCAGATGTAATCGTTCCGAAGGGCGTAAACGCCATTCATTGTGACCTGCAAACGCTGGCACTAATACAGGACGAGTTGGTTCGGAGATTTCCAGCCACCAAATTTTGGCACTGCAAAAACCGTGTAACGGATATTTTTGCAGTCCCTGAAAGACGGGAAATTCGTACCGTAGAACACAATAGGGCCCACAGGTCGGCCCAAGAAAACGTTAAGCAGGTACTCTCCGAGTACTACTTTCCGAAGATGACCAAGTTGGCTACCGAAATCGTAGCAAACTGCAAAACATGCGCAAAAGCCAAATACGATAGGCACCCAAAAAAACATGAGCTAGGCGAGACTCCAATCCCCTCTCATTTGGGAGAACTACTACACATCGACATTTTTTCTACGGATAAAAAGTATTTTCTCACTTGCATTGACAAGTTTTCGAAGTTCGCAATTGTGCAACATGTCCACTCTAGGACAATCGAAGACCTTAAACCGGCCATACTACAGATTATGAATTTTTTCCCTAGGGCTAGAGTAGTTTACTGCGATAATGAACCTTCATTAAATTCGCATACTATCTCGACCATGCTTGACAATCACTTTGGCGTTAGCATTGCCAATGCACCGCCACTCCATAGCGTGTCAAATGGGCAAGTGGAGCGCTTTCATAGCACCTTTTGGAGCTTGCTCGTTGCCTAAAAATCGACAAGGGCATAACCGATACTGTGGAAATTATTTTGTTGGCAACCGCCAAGTATAATGAGTCAATTCACTCTGTCGTTGACAAACGACCAGTTGACATCGTGCAGGAGCACCCAGATGACCCACAGACGGAAGTCCGGAACAGAATCATTAAGGCACAAAACACGCTCAGGACCAGGGAAAACGCCTCCCGACAACACAGAGTATTCGAAGTCGGCGAGAAGGTATTGGTTAAATCCAATAGAAGGCTGGGAAATAAACTCACACCCTTGTGCGAGGAGAGAGCCGTAGAAGCGGACCTGGGGACCACGGTCCTCATCAAGGGGAGGGTGGTCCACAAGGACAATCTTAAATGATATGACCAACAATGTCCTTTATGGTTTTTTTATTATTCATTTTTTATATTCATTATTTATATTATATTTTTTATCACACCTTCAAGCCATTTGGCGCACTTTATTTTTTATATTCATTAGTTATTACACCTTCAAGCCGCTTGGCGCACTTTGTTTTTTACTATAGGTTCGTAGCCACTGGCATAGTTTGTTTTAAGTTCATTTTATCGGTGGTGGGAAAACCCTCTATAAGCATAAAAATAGCTAAAGCTTAATTTCACAGGATCGGACCAACATTTTGCATACTCCTGTCCTTGGCGTCGGCCCACGTTACCGATTATTCCCCGTTATAGATGGCGAAATCCTAGTATGGGAGGAGTTTGCTTACGTCACGCACACAGCAAACCTCTCAGAATAGGGACGTGTAATAAAGGAGACAACCAACATGATAGACATGTTTCCGCTATCCCATATGAAGAAGCTTCTGAGCGTGGATACCGCCCACCTCCAGGACTTGTCAGAGTCGTTGGGCGTTCATCACAGAGTAGCTAGGAGCTTGGATTTCTTAGGATCTATGCTAAAGGTTGTAGCAGGGACACCAGATGCCAGCGACTTAGAAAAAATCAGGTTTACCGAAATGAGGTTAGTCGAGTCTAGCAATAGACAGATCCAAATTAACACAAAAACCCAAAATCAAATTAATCAACTTACCTCTACCGTCAATTCAATTTTGAGATCAGCCAAAACCTCACAAATAGACACTGGACACTTATATGAAACACTACTTGCTAGAAACCGCATGTTGATGGCGGAATTACAAAATTTAATGCTTGCAATAACCCTAGCCAGGATTAACATTGTTAGTCCGAACATTTTAGATCACGAAGACTTAGAACCAGTTTGGCTTGAGGAACCCACCGACACACCTATAGGAGATCTTTTGTCCGTCTCGTCTGTAAAGATTTTACAGTCCCGTAACATTTTACACTTTATCATTAAATTCCCAAAAATTAAATTGGCCTGCAAGAAGATCACTATTTTCCCAGTTGCCCATGGTGGAACGATGTTGCAGATCATAGACAATGTCATAGCCGAATGCAGCGGAGAAGTTTACGCCATCAAAAACTGCTCCGAATCACCGAGAGCCACATTCTGCCGCCTAGCTTCAGAGAGTTCGTGCGCCAAAGAACTGCACGCCGGTGGGGTAGCACACTGCCGAGCACAAGAGAGTGACCTGCATCCGATAACCTACGTAGACGAAGGAATTATTATCATCAACGATAGGTCGGCCAAAGTGCGAGTGGACAACGGCACAGAAATCTGGACTCATGGCACACACCTCATAACCTTTGACAAACAGCCACCATAAATGACACACTCTTCATCAACCACAATAACACCCAGAAGAGAGCTCCAGGGACAGCAAGTCTTCCCTTGTTGAACATCACCGCCACCCAAGATGTCCTCAGCCTCCCGTATCTTCACCGTCTGAGTGAACGAAACTTGGAGTTCATTAAGGATTTCAGAGAAGAGATTGAGAACCAAAGAACACGTCTCGTAGCAATTATTGCAGGAGCAATATGCTGCGCACTCATCTGCATCGGGCTTATTTTTAGGCGTTTCACCGAGGCAAGAAAATCCGCAGGCCAAGTTAGGCAGATTATCGCTGAACTACAGACGGCCGAGGGCGGCCTTAATTCTGAGGGGGGACTAGTTAACTAAGTTAACCGGGCGACGGCTACGACCGATCGTCCGAAGACTCACTCCGGCCAAATTGCTGACACAGCGTCTGGCCGGAAGCCCGTGCATAGCCGGCAAACACTACCCATTGGAGTGGCCGCTATGAGTTTCATATTTTGTTAGCCTTAAGTTCAGTTTGATTTTATATTCAATAAAGAGCGCATCGCGCCTTGAATCGACTCCAGCTTTTGCTGTCATTATTAAATTGGTTGGTTGGTTGACTAGCCTTAAGGGCACTCAACAACGGAGAGACGTTCTCCCACCATATCTTCTAATTCTGAGGAGAAGAGGTCTGCGGCAACCGCCCTGCCTCCCGGATACCTGCAACCTACGCCGGAGACCGCGGCGAGGGATCTATACCAACATAATTAGTTTAATTTATATACTCCCCACTACTAAAGACAAAAATTTCTCACATAATTAATGATTGCGTCGTCTGTCAAACACTCAAGTACAACAGACAACCACAAAAACTGGAGTATTCAGAAACCGAAACATTCTATTCCCCAATGCAGATCATACATATTTATACTATTAATGGAAAGACAATTTTAACAATTATTGACAAATTTTCCAAATTAGCTTCAGGGTATACAATTGCGACTAGAGACAGTCTAAACATAGTCAGAGCTTTCGACATTCGGAATTAAAAAAAAAAACTTACTTGTGACCAAGGTTCGGAATTCGCGAATAAACTTCTTTAAGACTTATGGGCCCAATATAATATAGTGGTACATTTTACATAATTCCAACAATCTTCGAGTAATACTCCAGTGGAAGGACTCCTTTCATCTATAACCGAGATTTTTAGAATAATACTAAACAAAAGAAAAAACAGAAATACTTAATTGCGACCACGAAGGCATTTTCTTCGAAACTCTGAACACATACAACAATTCTATATACACTACACTCAACAACAAAATACACACCCTTTGAGAGACCCCATTTACTAACCCAAGATGTCTCCCACAATAACGAACACGACTACCTTCAAAAACTTGACGAATATAAAAACATCATCAACCAGGACATTAAAGAAAGTATGGACAGGAAAATAAAACAGAATAGCGAAGAGCATATTTTCCAGATTTAGCTGTGTAACTGCGCAAATTGGCAAAATTCAACAGCTGGATGTACATGACAGAATCGCAAAGATACACCTGGGAAAAGCAGAGTGATAAACTCTTTCAAACATTTACTTTACAAAATTAATATAAAAAAAATTATGAAAAAAAAAAAAAAAATATAATATAATATAAATTACTACCCAAAAAAAGGAAAGAGAGAATTAGTAAACGGTCTCGGCAGCATTATAAAAATTGTTACAGGAAATATGGACGCCCAATCTATTAATGATAAGTTTAACGTTGTAAAGCAAAACGAAAATCAAATAACTAATCAAATCAATAAACAAACAGTATTTAACAAAGAAGCCATCATTCGATTTTAAAAAAAAATACTACAAGTCACATAATAATTAACAACTTCATTAAAAACCATGACAACAAAATATACAAAACATTAAATGATGAAAATAACGAAATACACTTAATTCAATATATCACCAGAATAAACTTTAATATAGATATCTTACATATAAAACAGCAGAAAGTGTTTTATTAACTAAATTAAAAATAATACATAAATTCATTGTATCAGAAAAATAAATTCAATCCATAAACGAATTCATAACAAACCAAAATGTAACCCTAGAATCCGACGAACACTTATACAGATTGTTATTTTAATAATTTTTATATAACATTCCATGTTAAAGTACATTTGTACATTTGTATTTTACAAACAAATTTATAAACTCGCGCACATTATTTCTTTGCCCTTAAATCAAACTAAATTTCTGATTGTACCCAACATATTCTATATGTTCAAAACGACAAGATTATGTATTTCAAAGAAAAACGTCCTAAAATACACCAAACATGTATTTGCGAGAGTGGTCGGACTCAACCGGTTTTCTACAACCAAACAGCAACCTGCCACATCAAAGACTTTGGCCGGCTAGAAATCATCAGAGAAATCGAAAAAATCTTCATCTTTAACTCCGTAAACACCATTGTCACACACCTTCATGTCAGATGCCCTTCGACGTCAATGGGTATGCAATATTAATATATTTTCGACAACTGTACGATCAAAATTAACGGCTTGACGACTCTGTGATGGATTTTGAACAAAAGACCGAGCTCTCCATTAAATCTTTCTAACAGTTGAGCATAAACAACACGTTCGAAGATATAAATTTGCACAAACTTAACTTTCGGTCGTTATCGAGCCAACCCGACATAATCGTCATGAAGAATTCAGCGACAAATCACCTCTACACGTTTTATATACTACTGGTACTATGACCATATGCATGACATGTATCCTGACTTTCAAGAAAAGAAGCATCACGATCGTTCCTGCGGAAATTCCATTAAATCGGCCATTCCCTCGATGTGGCCCTAACTCCAGGGGGGTGGAGTTACGGAACCTGCCATACCAGGTATGCATACGGGGTATACATATATTCTTGAAAGACAGAAACGTCAGGTCGGCAACATCCGCCAAGCCGCCATTAACCGCCAGTTCATTAACCACACGAAACTAACTCTGTGGCAACACCTTGTTGTAATGCTAAATGGTACTACTTAGTTGCAATGCCGAAACCGCGATTGGACATGATAATGTCGATTGCGACAGATCTCGCAAAAGAAAATAGAACTGCCTACACAACACTTTCGCAGATGCATGTTGCCAACAGAACTCTTGTAAACATTGAACAGAATCTTTGTATACATCTAGCCTAACTTAGGTTTCATAAATAAAGTTGAGAGTACTTCGATTCAGACAGAACAAAAGCCCGCTCGTGTTTCTTTATTAAAAATCAAACAGCTTTAAAACCTAAAGGGTTAACAGTGAAAACTCAGCCTGAAGTCTGGAAACCACTGGGAAAACACTGGAAAACTCAGCTTGGAACCGAGGTCGAGTCCTACAACTGGTATCTCGCGCAATCTGCCGTCAGCCTTGTGCGCGTACATTGCCAAATAACGGGAGTTGCCGCTAATTCCTTCTTGCGCTTATTTTCCTCTCGTTATTATTGCTGTTGCCATGTCTGCTGATAATTTTGGAAAAGTTACCGCTGATACAAACAGTGTTACGTTTTAAAGCGCAAGGCGACTGCAATATATAGAGTGGAACGATTAGCGGAATCTTTGTCAAGTTTTGCGTTAACTTCGGTTGACGATTTCGTTCTTCATGTGAAGTTGGAGCTAAGCGATGAGCTACGACTAACATTTAGGTAAATTCTGAGCGACCTTGATGAACTTGTTTTGCATGAAATTAAAAGTAATTTGAGTAAGAAATTTGATGATGTTCTCGTAACGCTTAAATCCTTACTTCGGGGGAGATTTTAAAGATCGCTTCGCAAATGCACTCACACTCAACCTTTGCTGACGGCATTCATGTGATTATGGACATCTGCAGCGTTCACTCCTGAATAGGGCACCGTCGCTGCACCCTTTTGAGCTACTACAATTCGTTGTAGGCTATGCTTTGGTATTTCAGGCACACAGTACTGAGATTCTGGGGCTAAGGGCTGTGCAGAGTGGTTCCGTTTTAATGCTTCGGTTAAATTCAACGCTCATATTCGTGCTAAATGAAATGGACTCAACGGAACAAATCGCTGGATGCAATATCGCCCAAATACTCGTCCAAAAGCTGGATCAGGCTTAATGACCAGTGTCATTCTGGCACTTGAAGAAGGGATACCATTTCTGCTATGAAAGGTGAACCCCTACTAAATATACCCGTTACTCGTAGAGTGAAAGCAAAGACACTAGAATAACAAGATGCGTAACGCCATCGGACTTTTAAGTTCTTAGACTTTACAAGTCCTTAGACTTTCCAATTTCTATCGGAATACCGAAGTCAAAGTGTTTTCCACGCCCCTTCCTACACCTACAAAACGCACAAAACGCACGCACACTATTTAAAACACGTTTGAAATGTTGTCTAATTTTATTCCCCAATATCTATCGATACCACAGAAAATTTATTAAATTTCGTGTTCGCATTACCACTAACGGGTATCTGATAGTCGGGGAATTCGACTATAGCGTTCCCTTTTGGTTTATATGTATTTGAACTATTTTGATTTGTAAATTAAAAGGAACTGTTACTTATACAGTAAAAGGATATACTAATATATAGAAAAGGTTATACGTTGAAAAGTGTGTAAATTATATTATTTTCTGCTAGGGCTGTGTGTTTTGGAGATCTTCGTCTCCGTGGATGGCTACGTTGACGTAGCCGACTTAGTTGTTAGTTAGGTAGATTAAGCTGAATTTAGTTTCGCGAGCTATGTGCTCTTCATTATTAACATTGTGTGTTTTTTCCCACTTCCTTGCCCCATCCCTTTTACCTGTTGAATTTGGCTTTGTATGTTTCGATGCGTAAAACAAATTTAACGTTTCTTAAGATGCTATGAGCTCGCCAACTGAGATTCGGATTAGTAGTCGGCTAACAATGAAAGAGCGATGAATTTATTTGGAATATCATCACAATTTCTTCACTATGATTAAGCGCATAAACATCGGTTTTTCATTGCTTTAAATTTTAGGAGAGAGATCGCGCGCGATCGCGTGAAAAAGTCGGGTGCTCATCCGAAGGAGCTAGCTCTGCTAGCGCAAACGATGATTTTGTGATGTTTTTCAAGTGCGATGAATTGTGGAAGTGCAAGGTGGTTTGATACAGTGCCTGTCAGTGGGTTTAAGACTTTGTTACGAACTGCTTTCCTTCCGTAGTATCAGTGACGCTAGCTTGGGCTTTTCTTAGGGAAGAATTTTCCCCGTGCCACACAGCTCGAAACACATTAACATCGATAACTATCGATGTCGCCATGACTCTACATACGATCCCTAACAAGCAGATAAACAGAACAGACCATGCGCACCCACCCTACATAGGATGCCCGGAGGATTTTTGCGGACACACACAATCCACACGTCGGTGTCGCTCCAGGCAGTCGTCCTAGTCAGGACCATCCATCTCACCTATAGTGAACAACTCACATAAATCCCTCAATCCCCTCATCAGGTAGCGATCACCCTTAATCGTCGGCTTTTTTTGAAATTGTCAAAGCAAAAGTGTTGGATTCCTTTTGGGGTTACAAAATCACGGCGGAAACTTGCCCCGCAATTGGCGGTGCTTATGGAGACGGCACTACTATTCAAGTACTTATGGTCACCTAACCCTGAGGGATCAGAAGGGACTAAACGTGGGTGTCTGTTGTTCTCCCTATCTAACTAACGTGCCCTGAACGGCACGACGACAATTCGAACTCACAATTGACTACGGATTGAGTGACACATTTAGGCAAGCGTTACAAAATATTTTACATAAAAACTAAACTTAATTGAATTATATGTTTCAGCAACAGCGGTTGACGGCCGTTGAAAACAATCGTGGCGTTCGACGCCTGTCCATGGAAACTACTGGAGTCAAGGGAGGTTGCCCTTGAAGACTCCTATTGCGAGGAACACGGCCCTTCCTGCGCTCGGCTATTCGAAGGTTTGGATCTGACTCACCGGCGGCATCGGATTCGCCTCGTGGCATATGGTGACTTCCTTAAGTAGAGGACAAGTAAGTTTTCAAAAAAATATATCTGAATTTCCGGCGGCGAGGTTACTGGCTCCACGGAATATTTATTATTTGTCCGGAGACTATGGAAAATTGAAACAAAATAAATATCTTTACGTGAAACTAAGCTTTTGAACTTCACACAGCTATTTAATTGAAAATTTCCTTGGCGTTGACCTGCAGGCGAATTGGTATGGCTTCGATTGAGCTATGATTTACATCTAATCATGGTCCCCGCCATATTCCTAATCCACTCCCGACTAGGGCCATCGGACATTATCCGTGCAACATCCCCCAAAATTATCGGCCTATCGCGTTACCGTCATCGACTCAAACTGCAACATTTCCAAATTCATTTTCCAAAAGTAATTCTGAAAATGTATTTTCCTCTCTTGTTAAATTGAGAGCGTAAAAATCTAAAATATTTTTAAAATCGTGCATATTCGAGTACATCGAATACATCGTACAAATATGTAAAATAAATCAAATTTATAGTATGTATGAAATATTTTTTTTATGTTTTTTACATTCAGCAAAAAGATAAAAGCAAAGAAGCGCGAATCATTTATGTTGTCACATATGTGTATGTATTGTGTTTCTGCTTAGTTGCCCTATTTTGAATTGCCATGATTTTCATTTTTTTCCCCCAAATTTAGCTTTCACATAAGCTAACACACATTAGCTAACACATAATTTATTAGAATTTAATTTACTTTAATTTTAATTTTCTCTTCGTTTCTTTTTTATTATATTTTCGTTTCCTCCATTATTTTAGTTTAACAGCATTAAGTAGGTACATATTTGCGTCTTTGTACTTTAATTATTATATTTATACCCGTTAGTCGTAGTGTAATAAGCGTATTCTAGATTCATTGAAAAGTATGTAACGGGAAACGTCGAGATCTCAGGAACTATAACGGCTAGAAGGTTGAGATTCAGCCCACTCTAACACCCACACGCCACCCAAAATTGTCGCGCACACTCTTGAAAAATGTTTTGATATTTTTTTATTATTCTTATTCCTGTTAATTTCTATCGATATATCAAAGAACTGTTCGCTCTAACGCCCACGTCTACAATCCTGTTTCTTGATTTTAGACGTCCACCACAAAGTCGTTTGCGCACCAGAGTTTTGTTATACCGTTATTTACGCTAACACCACCGCATAGCACAAAGGTTTATACACTTATTAGACACAACTTAGTTCGATGACTGATTTTGCAAATATTTCCAGCTAAGCCCCCAAAATTGTGGCGTCGGGGTTCCGTTTAATGACAAAAACTGCGGCGACGACGTTGTATTATTATAATTGTTTATTAATTTACTACTATTTAAACATGTATGTGTGGTTTTAAACTTTAATGAGTTTACAAAAATGTGTGGTTCAATATGTTATTCTAACGCTCTTTTGTGGCGTTATTAGAACCGACGAACACTCCGCGTATCTCGGCCTATTTGCTCTTCTGGCTTTATATTATATATATTTATTATATATATATATATTTTTTTTTTTTGATATAATATAAATTGATGATATATTATTATGTTGTTATGTTGTTACGTTAAACAACCAATTAAATTGCTTTAAAACGTATGAACCTAGAAAGGCAACAAACATAACATGGAAACATAACAGCAATGATGAATTTAAATTTGGAAAAATAATTTAGATAAGCTAATAGATTTGGCTAGTTTTAAAGCTATAGCGTTTTTTGCCTCCCTCTTGTCGAAAGGTCTCCTGGATGATGCCTCTTTAGTCTTCGCCTGGCCGTTAGGTGGTTGGTGTGAGCCTGAAGCCGGTGTAGCGTCGGACGCCGTACCCCATATTTGGATGCAATAGGGCAATAACGGATGCAATGTTGCTAAGGCTTAGCTTGCTCGCTGGTCTGGGCATCCAGTTCAGCTTCCTGAGCTTCCTGCGGCAAATTACTGCAATTTTATGAGTGTGATCTCACGTAGAGAGCCGCTTGTCCATGATGAAACCCAGGTACTGCGCTTGGGGAGATTGAGTTATAGACGTGTCCTGTAGTTTAACCGTTGGAAGAGTTTTGGGTTTCTCCTCAGGGAGAAATTGCAGTTCTGGGACTTATTCCCAATGATGGATATGTTTCACCTGTTTGTCCACTCGCTATAAAGGCCCAAAAAATGTGGGCTTTACTAGACGCTTCGAATCGACATGGCGAGTTTGGGATACTGGCTGTGTCATCAGCATACGTTGCCAGGAGGGTACCCGGTTCTCTGGGATATTAAGAGCAGAAATAGCGCGGTTGGAAGGGGGGTTTTTAGCTTAAAGAGCAGACCGTCATGCCACAGACAATCAAAGGCTTTTTTCACGTCTAGGAAGAATAGCAGAGTGGTATTGGCCGTTTTGAAAGGCATTTAGAATATGTTGTGTTACTCGATAAGCTTGTTATGGGTTTTCGTGGTGGTTCCGAAAGCCGAACTGGTGATTTGGAATCAAGTCAACTTACTGCCATCATTCTATTAAGAAATATTTATAGAAATATGTCTTAGAGAATGTGGGCAGCAAGCTTATTGGTCTGTAGGAAGCAACAAGGTTCTCTGCATGGCTTTGGTATCATCGATATTACAGCGTACTTCTTTGTGGTGGATACGTAACATAGAGATGAAGCACAAAAAAAAAAATAGTATATCTTTTTCTGACAGATCTTTGACAGCTCTGCTATCAAAACCGTCGACACCTGGAGCTTTGCTAAAGTGGAAATTTCGTATTTAAAGACAGACTTCTTTCGGACTTACGTGTCAAATGGGCTCTACATCTGGGCATAGATTAATAATGAATGTCAAACTTCGTAAGATCAAATGACTGAAATCGCCTGTCCACTTTGCCAGCACAAGCCAAGAAAATTTCAGCATTTGACCTGCACCGAGGGTTTTCATCACGCTTTATGTTGATGCTGCGAGGGGTCTGCCGTTTTACTGATCTTACTGCTTTCCAGATTTTTAATCGGATTAATCGGATTGCACAGTAGATCAGCGAAATAGTCGTTTTCTGTTTTGTGCAGCAACTTCTCTAGGTTGTCTTTAACACGACGATAAGCTCCTTTATCGGCCGGATCTCTCGAATGCATAAACCTACGACGCAAGGCTATCTTTAACCTCACTAGATCCAGGACCTCAGGTTTTAAAAGAGCAAGAGGTGGGTTTAATGAACCTTGCCCGCAGGTTAAGAACTCCAAAGCGATGTGGATATGTGGTAGACAAGACAACCCTGTATGATGTATGATTACCGCCACAGTTGACGCATTTTACTAGGCAGTTCACAATGGCATGCTACTGACCACATCTTGCACAGACAACATCTTTATGGCAGTTATTTTTTGTGTGATTAAAGGATTGGTACCGATGGCATTGCACGACGTCATCCTTTTTGTGTGGAAGTTCGACGTGAATCCCATGGCGACAGTGTCTTATGCTCATGTATTTCCATATTGTTGGAAGCGAGCTCTAATCCAACAATGACTAGGTTGAGGAACTTTGGTTTGTCAGAACAGCTTTTAGACCTATTGATAAAATGAACTGTGGCCAAGTAAGGTAAGGCTTTCCCTAATGGCCTCATACGGGACAAAGTCACGTGATGTGTAGTGACTATGCGGAAGGCTCTTTCCTCTTTGAGTTGCCAGGTATGAAATGGTACCTTTATTAAGGTAAGCGATTTCGTAATAGCTTTGTACGCATCTGAGTCCGAAGACAGGATTGAAATGGATTTGTCTGAGTGGCATTTGATGGATCATTTTGTTGGGTGAACAATCTTATTTATGACTATGAAAGTCCGTTTAGATATTCACAATTGTGCACCACAATTGGAGTGGTTTGTGAAACGTTTGAGTTTTCTTGTTGTCAGAAGCTTGATTTTGGCTAGAATTGTTGCTGGGGGAGCAGTTTTTGTTGCTTTCGTCGGTGTTGCGATTGGTGTTGCTGATGCTCGCATTGGATTGATCGGCGTTATTGTGGCTGACTTGGTTGTCGTTGGTGATGCTATTGGCGTTGTGGAGAGCTGGTACTAAAGTGGTTGTGGTTGCTGTGGCTGGCGAGTTGAGAAATGAAATTGGCATCACTGTGTGTGTCCATATCCAAAAGTAACGAGAACTAATTGGCAGTTAGATCTGATTTTGGGCTGCTTGAATTTCTTGTGATTTTGGAATTTGAATTGGGAGAGCTTGAATAAGCGTCGTTTGTTACTTAGCGGACGTGGGGTCCAAAAATCATCGTCAGATTCTTGAGAGGGCTCATTAACCGCTTTTTCTACCCTTTACTGTAACACTAAAAGTGACTAGAGGATCCCAATTCACAGAACGTGCCACTATTATGGTGTGGGCTAGGTAATGCGCGAAAATAAAACCAATTTTCTAAATTAAAGAACTTTTTCGTTTTTCATGCGTGCTGAACTCAAGTTCTATTTTACGATGACGTTCAGAACAGCATTATGTTATATTATAAAAGAAGGAAAAAATGTTATTTTATTGTTACGTGTCTTGGACGAGATTTTATGGAACCGTGTCAGTTGAAACTGGATCCAGATGCTTTGGAAACCATTAGTAGTGAAAGGGATAGAAAAGCAAAGAGTGAAACAGTTAATACTCATGATAATGAAACGGTTAGTAAAACAGCTAGTGAATTTGTAGTTAAACAGCCAGTGAATCAGTTAGTGAAATAGCTAGTGAAAAAGTTAGATAGTTGACAAGAAAGTATTTTTAAAGCTTGATTTAAAAAACGGTTCTTTTCATGTATTTGTTAAATACGCCTCATTTGTACACTGATGATACTGCTATTATTGCCACGAGTAATGACCCGCGCGTCGCATCCAAATTAATTGAAGAAGAACTAGGGTTAATTGAAGCATTGCTTAAAAAATGGCGAATAGCGGTAAACGCACAAATATCAGTGCAAGTCACATTCTCGTTGAGACCCGGGAGTTGCCCGCCAGTAACACTAAACGGCTACACCATACCAAGTAGTGAAACCAAAAAAATGTACTGACTCTTAGGACCCCGGTCTCAATTAAGCCTAGATAACAAATTACGGCTGCACAAAGTAGTCCTAAAGCGATGCAACTGTGGGGAACATCTAGGAACTCTAACATTGAAATATTGCAGAGATACCAGTCTATGATGCTTAGAACAATCACAGGTGCTCCATGGTATATGACTAATCATGACATCCACAAAGACATGGAACTTCCACTTGTTAAAGACGAAATAAAGTCAAATGCTGAGCGATACATAAGTAAACTACACAACCATGATAATGGTCTACTAGGTCTAGGTCTAGGTCTACTAGGCACTAGGTCTACTAGATAACAAAAGCAACCGAAGGCGACTAAAAGATTTCATGTACTGGACCTGCCATATAGATACACAAATAGATAAAAATATGTAAATATGTATATATATGGATTGAGCTCACTGAAGCTCAATTCATCCGGTGATACAATTATTTAACGCTACCAAATTTGTTTATTGTCTACCAAGACAGACTGTAAATAAAAACTAAAACAAAAAAAAATTGTACACCGTTAGGGCAATTCGAATTTTCAATGAAATTGGTCCAAAAACTGCGTCAGCGGTGTTTCAAAAGTTTGTAAACAAAGTTTTCGAAGATCTTATAAGGGATAACAAAGTAATTTTTTACATGGGTAACATCATGATCGCCACTGACACTGATAAACATTTAAATACCTTAAAGGAAGTGTTTATCGCCAACGTTGTAATTTCATATTAGGTTCCTTAATGTTATTTATCCATACAAGGGATTTATGATCACCTAATATTGTAAAGTGGATTCCATATAAATATGGGCGGAAGTATTTGGTTGCCCAAACAAACAATTGCTAATAATTCTTCTTCTATTGTAATGTAATTCTGATCGAGGTGGTTTAATGCACTGCTTGCAAAACTAATTGGTTTATTATCTTGTGATAATACGGGGAACTCGACTATAGCATTCTCTACTGATATTTATTAATTTCTTTACTTTTTATTCCAGTTACTGTAGAGTATATTCGTTGAAAAGTATGTAACAGGTAGAAGGATGCGTTTCCGACTATATAAAGTATATATATTCTTGGCAAATCAAACTGGCCCTGTCGAGACTAAGCATGCACCTTCCAGAAACATCGACGCAGTGCAAATATGTAACATTTAGAAGGAAGCGTTTCCGACTACATAAGTATATAATTCTTATATATTGTAATAATGGCGAATCTGGTAATCATTTCGAGAAGAACTGGGCCAAGAAACGCAACAATCATATCCAACCGCCATTAAGAAGAAGGTGTTTGAGGTGGCCAGGCTGTGCCACGCTGTTGTTACTGTAGAAGAGCCCAGGAAGGGCAAGTATTCCAGCCACAAAATGCAGCATATACACTGCGCGTCATCAGATTAGCGCCCCCTGCATGGCTCCCTTTCTTCTTATGTTCTGTATTTTTCCATTGCACAAAAATATACCACTGTTATGGTTTTTTGATCACTGATATATCCTCTTTATTTATCCTCTTATTGTAACTTAGTTATATGCGATCCGATTTAAGCGAAATAAATTTGTATGTATGAATAGATCAGTCATTTGTTAAATAGCAAAGTTTCTGATTTTTTTTAAACAAAAAAAAAGCTTTATTTTTTGGCTCAACTGAATAGGTTTGACCACTAAAACTATTTAACAAAGTATACATTTATTAGTATAAATCAAAATTTCAAGTCACTGGATAGTTTAAATAATAAAAGGCAATGTTTTAGCATTATTTGGTATTTGGTATGGCCACCCTTGTTTTTTATTACTTCAAACATACGGTTTGGTAAGGAATCATAATATTTTTTAATTTCATTTAGTGAAATTGTTGCCCAGGCTTTTTTAATTGTTTTAACTAGGGTCCCAGTGTGACTAAATTGTCTTCCTCCTTCGTACATTCTCCTGGACAAAAGTCCCCAAATGTTTTCAATGATGTTAATGTCAGGGGAGTAAGGCGGCCACTCGAGCAATTTAACGTTTTATAATCCTAACCGTATGGATGGGAGCGTTGTCATGTTGGTACGTCCATTGAATATGACCATAAATCTCAGAAAACTCTGGAAAAGCCTTTTATAGCACAGTTTTATACACGTTTGCGTTCATTTTCGAGGTAACTAACTGGAGCTCGCAAGTTTCTTAAAAAGATATGGCTCCCCACACCATTACACCATCTGCACAAGTGTGATAATGGCTTAAAAAACCTTCTTCCTTTCTTATATCATGGAAATAGTAGTTATAGCCATCCGGTATATCGAGGTTGAACTTCTTGTCATCGGAGAAAACCACCGTCTTCCACTCCTTGTTCCACGTCATGTGTTCTCGGGTAAATCGCAGTCGTGCTTCCTTACAAGCATAATTTTTAAGCTCTTCAAGTATTTGGAACTTTGAATAATTCGTTTTACCGTGGCCACACTACCATTTAAACCACATTTTTCCTTAATTTTTCCAGCAGAAGGGTGAGAATTTGAGGCAGTTCGTAGAATAACACGCCTCTCTGATGGTGTTGTTACATATTTTTTTCCTCCTTTCATTTTCATTCCATAGTCGGCTTCATTACGGACAAAATTACTCACAACGTTTTGACTTTGACCGATTTTCTTGGCTATTACACAGTTTTTAAGCCAGATTCAATATAGCCTTTGATTTGACCTTTCTCAAAATCGGATAAAGGTTTTCCGCGGCCCATTTTAGAAAAGGATGATAAAAGATGATTTAAATTATAGAATACAAAAGAATTTAACTCTTTACAACCACGAGGTCAAACCAAGTCAAAAGTGTAGCACATATTCAGTTGAGCCAAAAAAATGAAGATTTTTTGTTGTTTTTGAAAAAAAAAATGATATAAAAACAAATTTAAGAGATCAGAAACTTTGCTATTTAACAAATGACTGATCTATTCATACATAAAAATTTGTTTCGCTTAAATCGGATTGCATATGACTAAGTTACAAATAGTCAAACCAAAGACACTAGAATAACAAGATGCGTAACGCCATACGATTTTTTGGCACACAATTTTTTGGCCGTGGCTCTAGAGGTGGCTCCAGGCTCTCTCGAATTTTTGTTAGAGAGCGAGAGAGCGAAGAGCGCTACAGCGAACCGCTCTTTTCTACGCATACAGTGATAGCAGACAACTTTATGTGTGCACACGTATGCTCATGCATTGTAAATTTGACAAAATATGCCCTTCACCGTAGAAGTTCTTAGACTTTAAATCTATATTATTTTTGATCAATTGGCACCATGCGAAAAATTCTTGTTTTGCATTGCCTTAACGTTATTATTATTTGAAAATAGATTAGAAATAGCCAAATCTATGTACATAATATCACAAAAATAAATTTCAAAAATGACTTTATATAAGAATATTTGTCATTAGAGTATTCATCTTGCGGCGTGTGAAAAATTAATAAGGCAATGATTGTTGAGTGCTTGTGTCCGCACTTCGTGCCTCAAGATATGACCAAAACAAAGACACTAGAATAATTCTAGTGTCTTTGATGTGACTTTTGCAATAAACAGTTTTCATATTTAATGTTAAACATTAAAATATTTCAAGTCGACTCGAAGGTCATATACGTAAATATAAGACCCCATTACAATTGTAATGGCCTCCCCGTGGTGTTCCCTGGGTACAGACTATTACACATATTACACATAAATAATTATCAACATAAATATAAATATGTAAACGGTAGCTAATTCGAGCGGCGATTTCAACAAACGAATTTAAAAAGCTTTAAAATTAAAAAAATTTAAAATTAAAATTAAAATTTTAAAATTATAATAAGAAGGGCGCGAATTTTTAAAAATTATTTTATTTCATCATATTGCTACGAAATTGGCAAAAAACTACCCTAATATGTACAATGTAAATTCATTTCTTTGATCAGAATTGATATCGGCCCGAAAATCGTCTTCTAGCACAACACGCACACATATACGCGTTCTCGTCTCTTGTTTTTACTCACACAAGCAAGCAAATTCTATTTTTAGATTTCTTATGTTCTCAGCGTGAGCGAGCGGAAAGAGAGCAATTTGGCCGTCACCAAAAAAGTGGCTGCATAGTGCCAAACCAATGTATGGCCGTTACGCATCTTGTTATTCTAGTGTCTTTGGTCAAACCTATTCAGTTTAGCGGCAATGTAAATTGCATCATTAAATTAGCGCCCCCGATACAGTTTTAAATATCTTTCATAATTTGAAAGGTAGGACAACAAATTTTTTTATGCTGTTAAATTGAAAAGTTTGCTTTAATTTTGCGAAAAAATGGGAAGTGGAACGCTGTTATCCTTGCAGGAAAAATCCGAAATCATAGATTTCTATGAATGCTAGACTATGAGGAGTCTAAAACTCCCCACAAATCTGGATGCAGGGGAGCGGCCTAGCAACAGTGAAGACAGCCGCGATGCAGGAAGATCAAGGGCGGTCAGGGCAAAGGGTGATTTATGGATCCCCGCAAAGCGCAGAGACCGTGAATTAACGGCACCCCGTTTGACCTTGGACTCGAGTGGGCCAAGGGCACAGGGGAGACGCACTAAGAGGACGCACCGTGAACTTACGGTATAAGTGTTGGACCTTGTACCCGAGCGAACCGTGCAAAAAAGGTGAAATAGCGGGATCCCCGCGGCCTATAAAGGCATGGCGCAAGTGCAACTCGAGGCAGTCAGTCTCAACACGCGAGGAGCCATACGTACGCGAGGATAGTCGAGGAGAGTACCGGCGCGAGTCGCGCGGTAGGCGCGCAATCGGAACGTAGTCTGAAGGCGGAGGAGTAGGAAAACAAAGGAGGATCAACTGTAAAGGAAATTAATATCCTTTAAAAATATTCTAATTTATATATATAAGTGTTACTCATCTAATTTTTATCGAAATGAATTGAAAAAACTTCAATTATCGTAGGAGGCGCTATCGGGATACCCAATTTTGATTTACCCATTAATGCATTTTTTTCTTATTTGCATCCCATATGAACCCATATGAAAACTGCATCCCATATAAACTTTTCATTTAAAGAGTTTTTCAACTTTTAGAGGAAACAAATTACCAAAGCTTAAACAGTTTTCCAAATATCTCTAGGATTTATTATAAATGGCGAAGGCATTAGGGCTGATGATAAAGCGATAGATAACATACAATATTTTCCAGTTCCGTTCAAAGTTTCCTCATACTTCCATAGATGCATAAAAATTTTTCAACATTTGTAAAACCATATTATGTTCTTTTGAGAAAATATGAAAAATTTAGATTTGGAGAAAAGGAAATGAAATAAACTGATTTTCAACACTTAAGTACAACCTGGTGCAGGTACCGAATTTAAACATTTATAGTTTTTTAAAGACGAAATATAACTGAAATAAAAATGGAATAGAAATTACACCCCATATTTTATTTTTCAAAGCGAACAACCTTCAACCTTGCAAAGATTTGGAATATATTTGTATGGAAAACGCATTAAAACCATTACTGATTGTAATTCTCTTACTTTAACGCTTAATAAGATTGAACTTAATCCGCGAATAGCTAGATGGGCGTTAAAGCTCTAGAACTACGACTATGAGCTCATACATAGACAATGTAAAAGGATTCAGCATGTTGATGCTCTTAGTAGATGCACGAATTTTAATAGTAGAATCGAATACGTTTGAAGATAATTTGGTAGTCTACGAAGTTAAGGATAAAAAAAATTCAAGAAATTAAAAAACTATTGGAGTTTGGGATCAATATACATGAATAATTTGAAATGAGAAACGGAATAATTTGCAGAAAATGTAACGATGGCAGTTTTCTATTTTATGTTTCCACAGACATGAAAGATCATATTCTGTAAAGGTATCACAATCGGTAGGCACATAAGTAGACACAAAATGCTAGTTGTCATTTGTAAATCTTATTGGTTTCCTAATGCCAAAGACAAATGTTAATCCCATTTAGAAGATTGCTAAATTGTGAGCCGTTTGAACTAATACACATCGATCATTACAGCCCATTCGACTCAGGTAGATCCATAAACATTTTTCTGTAGTCATCAACAGTCTTACAAAGTTCGTTCGTTTATATGCTACAGAAACCATAAAGCACATACCAAGCATTTCAGATGGGGGAAGTTGTTTTACATCCAAGGAGTTGGATGATTTTTTGTTTAGTGTTTGATGTTAAGCTTATGAAAATTGCGACTGGATCAGCCCAAGCGAACAAACAAGTTGAATCAGTCAATAGAAGTCTGGATCCAATGAGAAAGGTATATTTTGGGACACATTAGCACATAAAGTTGAGCACGTATACACAACACCGCAGTATCAAGCTTACTCCAAGCAAAAGGCTTTTTGGTTTAGAACAAAGAAAAAAATTAAAAGAAAAGATAAAGGAATTAGATAAATAAAAGGAAAAGCGTAAGCAAAGCACAATGTGATAAGACTACCAGAAATTCATTCGAATACAAAAAAGGAGATAATGTAATGGTTAAGAAGACAGCACAGCAGGCATCTCCAGAAAATGGTTTCCAAAATGTAAAGGTAAATACGTTATTTGAAAAGTATTGAGAAACGACAAATTCTTATAAGGGGATGTAGAAAGTTTTCAGGTATCCCGTCACCCGTTCCAAGGTGTCTGGAGCATTCAAATTATTACAAATTGGATAGGCAACAAGAAAAAGAAACAAACACAGAGTTAAGCACTGATAATAAAAACAAACAAATAGATATAGTATGTAGATTTGATAAAAAGAAAAAAATCCTTATACGACAAAAATACAATGGAAACCAATGTAAAAGGATCAGGAGATCAGCTAGTCAGGCCGGCCGAGTTGTAGGATGGATACATAAAAGGCCCACTGTACCATGTTTAAGGTAGAAGTACGAATATTGTCATTTCGGTCTTACTTTTAAGCTAGCATTAAGCAATAAGAATGTATATCTAGCAAGCAAGATCTCAACTCAATTTTGAAACCAGACTCTCTCGAATTTTTGTTCAATAGTCAGGGTGCGGAGAGCTCTACAGCCAGCAGCTGTCTACTACGCACATTACAGCTGACAACTGTATGTGTGCACTGATATTCTCATGCATTGTAAGGCTTGCTCTAGCGGCCACCGACTCCCCCCATGATGCCCGCGTACCCGCTGCCCCCGCTATCTGCATGCCAATAGAGCCGCTTGTCACCGAGCTTGGAGTATGCGTGAGCGTTACTGGAAGTTTTGGATCAATCTTCCAATGCTCCGAGTACTTCCAATTCAACTCCGGACTCGAACAGTACCTCGGGTACTTGGATGCGGTACTGCTGCTAGCCAGCCGCACGCCTGTCATCCTGGTCTCGACGCGAACGGAATATCTCCCATGTGGTTTAGTAAACTCCCTGAGGGATCAGCTCGATCAAGAGTGCTTAATATGCTATGTGACGCGTTCACATCCAAGACTCCTTACGCACGTAATGATATCGATGGGACACTCGCCAACGATGCAGCGCCTGCGTGGGCTACGTACGACTGGAGAGTGGATGAATGGGGTCTTACTGATCACAACATTATCAATGTTGTGGTTACGCGAGACCCAGCAAACATAGGTTGAGAGCTTTGCTCCTGTGCCATCCCGGAACTTTTCCGCTGCACGCCCATTTGAGATTGAGGTGACAAAACTGGCTTCGGAATTCTCGGACGAATTCGCCGACACGCCGTTCCGTGCGCTCGATCATGCACTCTGTGTGCGATCAAGTGCTGGGACGCAGACGACCCAAGACCGAAAGGAAGATAGTTTGGTGGACTGTCGAACTTTCTTCTAAACGCTAAGAGGTCAGAAGACTGAGGCGGCGCCTTCAGACCGCCTTCAGACAGTTTTGGGCGGTTTGTGGGCGTGGCAAGTCGATGGAAAAGTACAAGACTAATAAAAATATAAAAAAATAGCAAAACATTTTTCATAAGTGTGGGTGTGACAGAATTGGGCGGTTTGTGGGCGTAAGAGTGGGCGTGGCAACATGGCTCAACATGTTCCCCGCTGCTGTCTATAAGCCTACTGGCTGTTTATAGTTTTAGTATTATTTCAATTAAACAATGTTTGCCTCGACAATGTCTATAAGCCGGCGTAAATCACTCTGCCGTGTATTGCAATGCTCCACGACTCCAACGTGGAGTTCTTGGGCGCACGAGCTTAGCGTGGACAATTGACAGAACGTGACCCCTGGTGCAATGGGGCAGTTCTTGACGGTGCTGACTCTCCACTACATTCCGTCACCACATTATCCTTTAACCTTAACACCGTGTCATGGTATGCCCACATGAAGGATGGTGACATTGTTGCATCCCATTTTAACCTTGTTATATTTTATTACAAAGTGCAACACGTTATGCAAAACCTTTAGGGACGCAAAGGAAAAAATTTCGCTGATGGGGGTGTCGGTGGGCTCCTCGACCCAAACACTCTCTAAATCATCACGGTCCAAAATGCTTGAAATAACTATGTTAATTTTAGCAAGAGTAATGGCTAGCATGAGATTCAGGAGGTAATGTAATGATGATGTAAAACATGAATTATGCTAAGAAATATTAAAAAATTATGTCAAGTGGCTATAAATAACAAAAATATAATAAAAAACCATACCAAGTGGCAATAAATAAAAGGTAAAAATAAAAGTCCCGAGGACACCGCAACTGTTCGGGTTACTTAAGGTTGTCTTTGTGGACCACCCGCCCTTTAATTAGGACTGTAGTCCCCAGGTCCGCCTCTATGGTCTTCTCCTCGCATAAAGGAGTGAGTTGGTTGCCTAGCCGACTGACTTAAAAGCTTACATAAAAAGGATTCGTAGCGTCCTCTGCCAATATGCAGAGTTCTACCTTAGAGCTTCCGTCCAAACGCTGTGTCAGCATTTTTACCCGTGCTAGTGCTCGGACGATCGGTCCGGTTAACCTAGATAACTTCTATAATTTCAGTGTCAGAGACACAGACGCTGAAGAATTCTTGCTTCCTTTACATCAACGCAGGTCACCTTTATCAGGTGTGTAGTACTTGGGTTTCGATTAAGCTTTCTAAGCCGCCAGCCACTGTGTAAGCCTAGCCTTGCATTATCCTATAAAACAAAATCGAGTTCATCGATTATCAGATACCCATTACTTATCATGAGAACTCGAAATTTCAATTTCACTTCGTGCTCATGGATCCTAAGACGATATTACTATTGGCCCAACATGGTTACGGTCGTGAAGTAGTTCATTAATTACATACGTGGCACCTACAATGCCATTAAACACACAAATCAGACAACCGTGAGATCGCCAATGGGTCACACGGGACAACCTCAGCGTTGCTTTCAAAAATTATATTTTTCTTTTTCTGACATCAGCTTTCTAAATTTCCCGTATTGGCACTGATTCGTAAATTTACGGCACAGACGGTAAAATGATACTTAAAAGAGAATATTTTCCATTGTTTTGGTACGCCGTAAGTCATAGTATCTGATAACGTGCAATTTAAGTACCAAACATGTAATTTAGCTTTAGCGAAAGCGATGTGCAAGGGTCAGCGTGATGCGAGGCGGGCATGTGCGCGCTGGGTGACCGTCGAAGGCATGGAACTCCAGACGGCACGAGGGGACGACTAAGCGCTCTGCTGAGTCCGATGCCTCCAACCGAAGACGTGGCGGTAGTTAGTTCGTAACAGACGAGAATTCAGATCAGTTGACTCTAATAAAAGAACCATTTAAAAACACAAACGTTTTTGGTTTAATTTATATAGTATTAGTATTATATAAATTCTATGGTTTAGTAGAATTAGCTTAAAAGTGTATTTCGGTTAAAGCTCCTATAATTACTTATATCTAAAGGGCCATAAACAGAGAAACAAACAAATATAAGGACAGGCATATGCACAAACGTTTCTATGATTTTATTAAGGCCTTTTACTTAAGGGCAATTGGAAACACCGTTCTAGAAATCGTCAGTATTCAACATATAAATACCTTATTATTGTGGGATCTGCAACAATCAGCCGAGCAAAGTCCATAACCTCTTTACCATAAGTAGCAGAGAAAAACAACATTTGGCAATGTGGATTCAGCATTCTGAAATATTTAAAATATTTTAAATGATGTATTAAATTACAAAATATAAAAAAAAAAACAATATAGAGATAAGTAGCAAATTTTATTTGATGATTTGTCACAGCCTCCGGCATGTGCGTACATATATAAATGAATACATGTACATAAGTATATATAAGTGCTTTGAAAAAAAATATTTTGACTGATTTTTTTTTCACAGAATTAGAGAAAAATGTTCCCACAAGTAGTTGTATTCATGTAAGCGGCAATAAAAAGCGATTTCTTATAATTTGACACAGTTTCTCTATTCTTTTTCAATTTTCAAATGATGAGTACAAATATACAAATAAGTAAAACAAAGCAGAATTAAAAAGATGACGGTTATTCTCAGGACCTCTTTTTTATCCTCAAAGAGAGAGGGAATATCAGCAAACAAAAAACAATAACATTGATAGATTTTCGTGCAATGGCAAAATACAGAACATATGAAGAAACGGAGCCATGCATTTTTAACATACATACCTTACGGGAATGATAATGAATGATTTTTAAATGTATAATGTATGTATGTATGTATAGAATACAATATATAATAGCGAATCCACGGTAATTTATAAGATAAAAAAATATAATCTTTATTCAAATAAAATTACAAGTGTGGAAGCGGAGACAATTCACGTCTTATTAGTAGAACGAAAGAATTAAATCTAATTGTAAGTTGCGAAGCGATCGCTTAGAAAACCTTTGACCGAGACTTATTTACTTCTTTATGTGTTGAGCTAAAAGAGGCTCTCTTATGTATTTCTATGAATTGAGCGATCTCTTGAGTGGATCGCGCATGGATACTGGATAAGCCAAGGATTTGAGCTGCGTAAGCGGTTTTGACCCTCTGGTGGGAGTCGCGAATGCGGCTGCATTTTTATGTCTGTTGGATTGGATGCCCTCTTGAGTGGATTGCTCATGGGTACTGATCATGTATTTAAATTTTGCATTGTAATGCAATGGCAATGGCAAAACACAATGAAACACAAAAAGCAGACAATGATTTTTTGTTGTTTTATTGCGTTTTTACTCACAAGCATTTAGCGAATGGTATTGGCAACTAATCAACTAAGGATCTAGAGGAGGATTACGAGAATACTCGCTCACTAGAGCAATGAAGCGGTCTTTTTACTGAAAGTGACGTAATGAAGGTCAATGAGTTGATGGAAAGGAAACAAGAGTTTTTCCGCGATTGTCTCTGACATGCAAATTTGCTTCTTAAATTGAAGCACAACATCGCTGAGGATGAGTTTGTAGAACTTTTAGAGGATAACATGAACTACCAAATGGGCGGTTGACTGCTGACGTCCCTGGCCGAGCATAAAAAGGAAGGGATCAGAGTAGACAGATGGCTGAAAAACCATTGAAAATCGATGCGAAGTTGACCCGTAAGTGAAATTCAACACTCAGTATTCACGATGGGTTCCTGGTGGAATAATTCAAGTGCAAACCTGGAGACAGCCGTGAGTTTATCGGAACTGCTAGGGTGCAAAATCCTTTTGCACGACATGATTTGCCGTGTGCTGTTACTGTGTGGATTTCTACCGCCAGCACCCAAAATAAAAACCCAGGAATGTCCCGATTCCACGAGGTAACCTGTCGTTTTAGTCTTAGGTTAGACGCACCTTAAGTTGCATACAACTTTGGTTCATATTTATTTATCAAAGGACGGTAGAAAAGAAGTGGATATGCAAAAAATTTCTGATTTAATGATACTTTTAATATATTATTAAAATGATTATACATATTTAACCAATTTGTGTTTTTCTAACATTTTATTAAAGCTAGTCAAAATAGGGCGAATTTTTCTTGGTCAATAGAATAGACACACGTTGACTTTTTAATTTTTATAGGAAAAGTATTTGAATTTTAACTTAAATTATTAGTTGGCGTTACTATTTGATGTATTAGCAATAAAAAAATAATTTCAGTAATAAGTACTGCCTTCTTTGTTAGTAATAACTTCATAAATCCGGTCCTTCATAGAATGAAACAAGGAATCTATGTAGCTCAAGGAAATCTCGCTCCAAGCACGTTTAATAGCTGCAGTTAACGCTTCTTTGTCTTCGTATTGCTTTCCTCCTTCCGTGTTAGCCAGCCCCAAGCATTTTTAATTACGGTAAGATCTGGAGAATATGATGGTCAGGTCATGATATTAACGTTTTGACTCGGAATAAAAGACTTTACTACTCGAGAATTATGAATAGGAGCATTGTCTTGTTGAAAAATCCAAGGAATTGGTCCAATAAGATGTTACAATTTTTTTTAATACGGACTCCAACATTGTTTTGAAGCGATCGCCGTTTAACTTTTGATCGATAAAAATCAAGTCAATTGTTCCACAAAATGTGATAGCACCCCACACCATTATTCACCCTTCGCGGCTATGGTGGCGACTTAAATATAGCCCATCTTTCCGCAAATCGTGATAATAATATTGAAATCCATCAGGGCCATCTAAATTAAAACGTTTTTCATCAGTAAAGAGAACTGAACGCCAATCATTTAGACGAGTGTCAGATTGAACATTCCACGAATAGAAGCCGTTTTTCTTTGCATTTTGCATTCAAGGGAGGATTTTTCTTGATTTTTATACGCTTCAGGTGTTCTGTATTGCTGATTGCACGCTGAACAGTTGATAAGCTTGCTTTTACTCCGGAAAATTCCTTGATCTTAGCAGCAGACTTAGTAGAATTCGTAGCATTTCTAACAATTTGGCGTTCTGCTTGTTTTGATAGTGTTTTTTTTTTTTTCCTTTAAAGTTATTCCCATATGCCTCTGGATCCTTCAAATATCTGTCAACAGTTCTGGAGCTGCGATTTATCTGTTTGGCCATGTTCCGAGTGGACCCTCGCGAGTGTGTGGGAAGTCTACTTTTTGACGTTCCAAAAAGCTCATAACATGAGCAGCCATTTGTTTTTAAATTTTTTTAATGCAAAAGTTTACACTTGTCTACGCAACATGAAGAAATTTAAGCTGCGTCTAATTCAATGAAACCGAAAAGACGTGTGATTGCTAAAGAAATTTGTAGAATCTTTGAATGTACCGTTACCCGCTTTGAGCATTTTTTTTTCGAACATGATTGAAACATTGATAAGAAAAGCATTTTTGACAATGAGAACAATTGACAATGAGAATTCATGGAAATGAATAATTGATTTTGCTTAAAAAAACGATGGTGCGTCTAACCTAAGACCAGCAGCAGTGTATAAGTTATTGCCCTATAAGTCACTGTCCCACATCTCATATTTCAACAACATTTCTGGGTAAACACAAGTGCCCAAAATGCTGACCAAAGGTCTGCATTCTTTCCGCTGTCGACGACCAGCTAAAGTGCGATCATCTGCACTTCTCCGCCGCGTGGCCGCTGACGGCCACTGCTTCGCTGCCGACGCCTGCTGCGACGCTGCTGACGGCCACTGCTTCGCTGGCGACGCCTGCTGCGACGCTGCCGACGCTCACACTTGATTGCTAGGGACTTAGGGAATAATTGTAATTATTTACTGGCGCCCGAACAGGGGCAGAGAAAAATTCTAAGTCGCGGAGCAAAATTAAAATTTTGCAAAAAAATTCGTTGGTTAAATTAGTGCCGAAGAAACTCCCGTGAGTTAATAAAAAATTCGTGGTCTGCATTTATAAAAAAAAAAAACCGTTGAAAAAAAACAGTTTGAAAGAAAAACAAAATTTTCCGGAAGAGAAAAATATTTAACGGCAGAATATTGCCCATCGGTAAAAAACATCTTTTGTTAGGCCAGCCCGCAGAAGACCTTCTTTGGAGTGCTGACGTGGATCCCCAGTAGCACAAGGCAAAAAGGATGACCTTCACCCAGCCAGGAGGAGTGACCATAGAAATTTTATTGTAAGCGAAGAAAGAAAGATTTTTAAACAAATTAAAATTATATTTTATAAAATATTTTTTATTTTAAGATTTAAAAATTTAATACACTTGTACTTTACCATTCCATCGACCCCAAAACGGGTTCGACAGTGCATTAAAAAAACAACAATTTTTGTATTTTCCTTTTAGTTAATTACGTGAAAAATATAATTCAAGCTCGAGAGTTCGAATGATTTAAATTGCCAAGACCAGAACACTCGTGCCTTTTTTGTTTTGTTTAAGTTCGTTTTGTGTAAGTGTTGTCCGAGTTAAAAGCCAACATGGCAAACCCCAATAATCTAATAAGACCACCGGTTCTCAGTTCAGAAGAATTCGGCTCTTGGAAAAAGAGCGTTGATAGAATCATGGAGACTTAAACCCCATTGGTGGGTACTCCAAAAATTTATGGTATACTTCATACCATAAGAAACAAAATTGTCGGAAGTGCCGACGTGGCACTCGAGTCCTACAGCATTTCGCTGGAATGGAATGCCATGTCAAGATGTCTCACTCTGCATTAGGCAGACAAACGAGACATATCTATTGTACATTTGAATACCAAATGTCAATTTTGGTCCAAGGTCACCAACAGTCGGTGGAAGACTTCCACCAAGACGTTTATAAAAATCTCTCGCTTATTGTAAATAAGCTTAGCTGCATGCAAATGACCCGAGAATCCTAGCATTTCATTACAAAAATGTACAGAGATAAAGCTCCGGGCAATTTTATTAGAGGCCTTCGAGGAGACTTACCTCGCCTCTTGGCTATAAAGGAGCCAGCTGATCTCCCTTCAGCTTTGCATTGCTTAAAACTTGAAAATAGATCAAACCATGCGGCAAAAAAGGGGCAACAGTCGGGCTTCAGGGTAAACGACAAACCCATATCGGCACCCCGCAATTTTCAGCCGTCGAATGCCTTTCGCCATCGACAGCCTCCACCGGTCCCTCCACGAAACCTCATGAGGAGACCACCACAACACTTAGGCCAGCCATTCGCTGCGCCCAGACAAGACATGCTCAATTTCGGTAATGCACCGTTCGTCGCACCCCGACAAAATTATCAACAACAATGGCAACAATATAATGCCCCACCCCGTCCTTTCGCGGCCAAACCGCAACAAAGACCAGAACCAATGGACGTGGACCGCAGTATACAGACGAGAAATGTCAATTATATGAACCGACCACATTTTGACGCCGGCAAACGACCGAGTGGACAGACTACAGACATAAGCAAAAGACAAAGAAATTATAATATCCAAACTATGGGCATGGGACAGCCAAGTGTCAAAACAGCTGAGCCCAGTTCAAGCATGACAGACTATCAACGGTCGATGCAAGAATATGAAACCCAGAACGACATAAATGGCACCATGGACGAATATTGCAACGAACTGACGGACTACTTAAATGACGATGAGCAACAACAACAAGTGTTGCATTTTTTAGATTAGAAGACTCCTCACTGCCATACTTCGAATGTAGAGTGAGGAGGGGAAAGGTTCTAAAGGTGTTGATCGACACGGGCTCCAAGAAAAATTATACTCAGCCCAAACTGGTGTCGAATGCAATACCAAATAACAAGCCTTTCATAGCTGCCACTCCGGGTGGCGATATAAAAATAACACACTATAAGAGAGCAGACCTTTTTGACTGGGAAATAAAATTTTTCCTATTAACATCTCTTACGACATTTGACGCATTTCTCGGCAAAGACACCCTGAAAGAAATGGGAGCACAGATAGATTTAGGAAATTTGACCATGACACTAGGAAATGGGAAGAGGATTGCTATCAAGAAACGAAGGTTCGAGGCTGTTAATACAATCAGCCCCAGAATAGATCACTTGGGACAAAAACAAAAAGAAAAACTGACCTTCACAACAAATGTAAAGGTAGCAATTCGAACCACATCGGATACACCTGTGTATTCGAAGTTTTATCAGTACCCGATGTCCGTAAAAGATGAAGTCAATAAACAAATAGCGGAGCTTTTGCGCGACGGAATAATTCGACCATCAAGGTCACCCTACAATTCACCAGTGTGGATTGCGCCAAAAAAACTCGACTCCTCTGGTAAAAAGAAATACAGAGTCGTGATGGATTACCGAAAACTCAATATGGTAACAGTGGCAGATAGGTACCCAATCCCCGATATTAACGAGGTTTTAGCCCAACTTGGTGACATAAAAGTTTTCTCGGTGCTCGATCTTAAAAGTGGGTTTCACCAGATCCCACTAAAAGACTCCGATATCGAAAAGACCGCCTTCTCCATAAATCATGGAAAATACGAGTTCACTCGACTCCCATTCGGTCTGAAAAATGCACCATCAATATTCCAACGCGCACTCGACGATATCCTTCATGAAAAATATGTTGGCAAAATATGTTTCATCTATATCGACGATATCATTATCTTTAGCAAAGATGATGAAACCCATTACAAAAACCTGGACATAATTTTCAAGACCTTGCAACAAGCCAACATGAAATGTCAGTTGGACAAATGCGAGTTTATGAAGAGGAAGGTAGAATTCCTGGGATTCGTCGTGTCCGACAAGGGCATAGAAACCAATCCAATCAAAGTACAGGCAATTTCAGACTTCCCCATTCCAAAAACTCAAAGAAACTGAGATCATTCTTGGGATTATCCGGATATTACAGGAGATTTATACCCAACTACGCTAAGTTGACAACTTAGCTCGCTTTTGAGAGGGGAGGATGGACGAATTTCCAAGACATTATCGTCAAAAAAATCCGTCTCCCTTAATAACGAAGCAATAAAAGCCTTCAAGAAATTGAAGAGCAGTTTGATTTCCCCAGACGTGATACTCCACTACCCAGATTTTAAAAAAGAATTTCACCTAACAACGGACGCTTCCAATTTCGCAGTGGGTGCTGTTCTTTCACAAGGAAACAGACCCATTTCATTCTTATCGAGAACACTCTCGAAGGCAGAGGAAAACTACGCCACAAATGAGAAAGAAATGCTAGCCATTATCTGGGCTCTAAAAAAGCTCAAAATTTACCTTTACGGTAAAGCAAAGGTGAAAATCTTTACCGAACATCAGCCTCTGACCCTCAGCAGCTGGAATTGAAATGCGAGAATAAAAAGATGGAAGTCATACCTCGAGGAATACGACTATGAAATTCTCTATAAACAGGCAAAGAAAACGCTGTGGCCGACGCTCTGTCCAGAGGACCAACAGCCGCGCAAATAAACTCGGTAACCTCAACAATGCACAGCTCTGACAGTTCGAGCCATGGGTTGATACCTAGCGTTGAAGCCCCAATAAATGCATTTAAAAATCAAATTTTCTTCAGGAAATCAGAGTCGGAGAATTACTCAGTTAGCATCCCATTCCCGACATTCCATAGGCATTTAGTGGACCGTAAATTGTTCACACCTGATAGCCTCTTGTCAGATTTGAAGAAATATCTTAACCCATCCGTGATAAACGGAATTTTCACATCCAAGGATGTAATGGGGAAAATACAATTGCTCTACCGCATCCACTTTAAGGGTTTTAAGATTAGATTCACTCAGACTGAGGTCAAAGACCTTGTTACCTAAGCCGAACAGGAGGAAGAAATACTTAGGACACACAACAGAGCACACAGAAAAGCTTTGGAAAATAAAGCTCAGCTGTCTGAAAGAGTAAATTTTCCTAAAATGAGGGAAAAAGTTTCAGCTATCGTGAGTCAGTGTTTGGTGTGTAAGACCTCTAAATATGACAGACACCCCACACATCCGGAAATCAGAGAAACTCCCTTGCCAGAATACCCCGGACAAATTATTCATGTCGACATCTACTCGACAGAACGATATCTGGTGCTCACAACAATCGACAAATTCTCCAAGCTGGCTCTGGGAAGAGTCATTAAATCGAAAGCTGTAGAGGACATTAGAAAACCCTTAAGAGATATCGTATTCTATTATGGAGTGCCCAAAAAGTCCCTTAACTCAGCCTCTACCAAATTCATGTTGACAGATCAGCTGGGCATTGAGCTCTATAAAGCACCTATGTACAAGAGTACAGTAAATGGACAGATAGAAAGATTTCACTCCACACTCTCTGAAATAATGAGATGTTTGAAAGGAGATGGAACACATAGAAGCTTCGAAGAACTTCTCGATAGAGCTATCTATGAAAACAACTTCACTGTCCATTCGGTCACAAGGAAATGACCCCTAGAGGTGTTCTTCGGTAGGGTAACTAGCGCGTCACCGGAACAGTACGAACAAGCTAGACTGGACAATGTAAACCGTCTTAGGAAGAAACAGGAAACTGACATTAAAAATTCCAACCGGACAAAAAAGCCCATAAAGGATCAAGGGCCAAGAAATGTTGACAAACGGACTCATTGAAATAACGAACTACACCGACGCACAGACTGTGACGATTTACAACGGGATAGGAAAGATACAGACAATACAACGAGAATTGTTCATATCATTTACTTGGACCACGTACAACTGACCATGGGAAAACTAACAGACTACATCGAACAGGACTTCAACGACGACAAGTCATATCACTTACTGAACTACGAACTGACACAGACGAAGAACCTGCTTGACACTGTGATCCTGGCAAAAACAATGAATACAAGGATCTTAAAGGGACGACCTGGAAATATGTGGCAGGTAGCCCGGATCACGATGACCTTGTAGCTCTAACCGACGGGATAAACGACTTGACGGATAACAACAATAGACAGGTAATAATCAATAGACAGCTAGAAAATAGAATGAACCTACTGACTGATGTGACCACGAAAATACAAATCAGAAAAGATTCGACCTTAATGGATGAGTTGGTCATAGGGCTACAGAACCAGATTAGGCTCGTAAAATATGAGATAGTCAACATCAAATTTGAAATTAAATGGGCAAGGCTGGGTGTTATAAACACATTCCTGCTAAACGAGTTCGAGTTGAAAGAGATCGACAGCCTACTCAAAATCAATAATATGCCGACTTCTGTCTTAACGGTCGAAGAAATGTTAAAACTCTCAGACGTTTCCGTTTTGCATAACGGAACTACAATTTTGTATGTTATCAAAACTAATTTCCTAAATTATCAACTAAGACAAGTAGAAAAAACAATAATATTATTAATTTACCAACTAAAGAAATTTTTAAATTAAAAGACGAAATGTACGGAATTAATGCCTTCTGCCAAAGTTTCAATAGTTTAAAAATATGTGAAGATAAATTCATTAGAATTTAAGTAAAGACCTTTGCCTACCAGATCTTTTAAATGGAAAGCAATCAAGGTGTGAGTTCGCCAATGCAGAACATATCCCTGCAATAGAAGACATAGACGATATTGCTGATATTGCTCAACGACTTTAATGGCACAGTGAAGTGGAGGGACATCGAGAGACGATTGAGCGGCACTTACTTGATAACGATCCTGAACGAGACCCTGAAAATCAACGGCCGAGAGTTCAGCAACAATGAAGTGGCTTCAACAAAACCTGCGCCACCACTGATACAGCTGACTCCATACGAGGTGGGACGCTTACGAATTCTCTCGCTAGAAGCATTTAAGCAACTTCATCCGAGTTGCGCAAACTTCGAACGCACTCAACAATAAACAGAGTGTTCGGCGCAACAATACTAATGATGATTGCTGTCCTGATCTTCGTGACAAATCGGTGCTGCCGGAGAGAAAAAAGGTGGTTCTACAAATCGACGCACCTTGACGCGGTGCCCAAACCACCACAGATCTCCCCACCAACAATGCGTTTCAACAACATCCCGTTCTTTAGATGACCGCTTGAGGACAAGCGTCGATTAAGAGGGGAGGAGTTATTGCCCTATAAGTCATTGTCCCACATCTCATATTTCAACAACATTTCTGGGTAAACACAAGTGCCCAAAATGCTGACCAAAAGGCCGCATTCTTTCCGCTGTCGACGGCCAGCTAAAGTGCAATCATCTGCACTTCTCCGCCGCGTGGCTGCTGACGGCCACTGCTTCGCTGCCGATGCCTGCTGCGACGCTGCCGACGCCCACACTTGATTGCTAGGGAAATATTTTGTATCTTAGTTTTAGTTTCATTTAATCAATCCAAATAAACGGTCGCTTGCGACCCACAAACCAAAAGAAAATAATTGTAATTAATTACTTATATATGTATATGCACATCCCGTCTAGCTTAGTCAGTAAAGCATGCGAGTTTAGGAGTGGGTCGAACCAACACGTGTATGGGCGCCCGAAACAAATTCAGTTATAATCCAGATGAAATACGTTTTCCGAAATAGTTCACATGGAAATTCTATCTGTAGCAATTGACACTGTTCCCAAGAGGTCCAAGAGGACATCGTCGTTCCAATCCTGTTCAAATTCCGGACTGGAAAGAAACCGGGCAGGCAATCACCTTCCCTGCTTTCAGAGCAAGATATAAGGAAGTACAAGAATCACCATACATTGGAAAGAATTGTGTCAAGTTGCTATTCATATTCAGTCTATTGTTATATATAGATATATATATTGTTATATATAGTCAAAAATCGATACTCTCCGCTAAGCGGATTATTATTTCATAATATTTCTGGGATATCGACAGATATTGGGCAAAAAAATTATAAAAATTTAAACATTGTTCCAAAGTGTCGGCGTTGATCCTACCTCAATATGATGGGTTACATCTATTAAAGCAGATCACCCAGGAGGTCGCCCAGAAGAGAAGCTTGTATTCTAATCAGGCAGGGATTCGCGTACTATCACCTGCAATCGATTACGACGAATAACCTACAAGTGGCAACGGTAATAATTTCCATTATTTTGGGCGAAATAGCGGTGTCAGCTGTGTATCTTCCTCCAGGCCTGCCTTGGAATTGGAATCTTCTTGGTCAACATGGACAATAGTTTATCATTGGAGGTGATTTTAACGCTAAGCATAACCTCTGGGGTAGTATACGAGGGAATGCTAGAGGCTCAGCACTTCCGGCAGCTCAACTCAAGTTCTGGTTACAGGCAGGCCCACTCACTACCCGTATAATACGATGGATGTACCTTCATGTATCTAATTCTTCTTGTAAAAGGTATAGCTAGCAGCCTTCTATCAGTACGAGAAGCGTATGACCTATCTTCCAATCACTTACCGCTTATCGCTTCCCTCACAACGTCACCCCATAGTGGCGCTCCTATTAGGACGCTCGTTCCACCCGGTGCGAATATAAGGCTGTTCCAGGACGAGCTTGTACAATGCCTTTACCATCAATACGGAGACCAATACAGCAGACGAAACTTTTATGAAGAAGAAATTGCAGCTTCTGGCGGCGCAGTTCACATACGGAACGTGCGCAGCAGCATCGCTCTCCCTCCAGAAGCAGTAGGACTCTTAACTTTCAAGAAACAACTCCGGCGTTCCTGGAAAAAGCTACTGCCAATAAAAGCTTAAAATTCGCGCTCTGGAAGCTCACGAAGAGATTCAAAAGGCAAGTTGCTCCTAAGTTTCCAGTTCATTACCCAGATGGCACTTGGGCAAAATCGCCACAGGACAGAGCTGAAGAGTTTGCCAGAAATCTTGAGAAAAGATTCCAGCCGTTCGAAACAGCATCGCCAAGACGAGTACAACTGGTGGCTGAATCCCTAGAAGCCCCATTGCAGATGGCTCTTTCTTTAAAGCCTACTAAAATCACAGAATTGAAAGAAGATATGAAATCCCTTCGCAACATCAAGGCTGCTGGTGAGGATGACATTAAGCTTTGCTATTTCTTGTACTGATTTTCAACTCTGCTCTTCGACTGGGACTCCCAAGCGCCAGAAAGAAGACGAATATTATTATGCTCCATAAAAGTGGGAAGCCAACAGATGAATTAAACTCCAATCGCCCAATAAGCCTGCTTCCAGCATTTGACAATTACTTGAGAGGTGCATCCTGGGAAGAGTCACGAGTCACGAGAGGTCCAAAACGCTATCCCTATCAATTAAACGCCCAGAAATACCTCGGTGTCACTCTGGATAAAAGACTTAGGTTTCAACAAGGCCAAAATTTATAAGGAAAGTTTCGGCGTGACCGGTTTGGCGGCTTAAGGGCGTTAGGGTGGGCGCGACTACAAGTTTTTTGGGTACTCGATAGAACAACTAATAAAATTGTGAAAAAATATATATAGATATATAAATATATAAATATTTTAAATAGATAAATATTTATAAATAGATAAATATATATAGAATATATATCCAAAAATTTTTCAAATATGTGGACGAACATGGGCAGATCGACTCGGTTATTGATCCTGATATGTACTTTATATGGTCGCAAACGATTTCTTCCGCCTGTTACATACTTTTCAACGAATCTAATATACTCTTTTACTCTACGAGTAACGGGTATAAAAACCATTAAAGCAATGCTCAGCATTGCTTTGGTATTTTTTTGCTCAGCTCCTCTAATGGAAAGATTGTGCGGTTCCATGGCACTCTTGGTGATATAGCACGATCTCATAAGTTTTAAGCACAGGTAGGGAATACTGTCGAAAATATTCTCCTTGCAACCATAAAGTACAACAGATCAATCCATTCGGAGACAAAAGAGAGACCCATCGACGCAATTCACTCAACCTTCAAAAATAATGCAGTGCGAATTAAGGAAAAAATGGCATCAGCTCAGCAAAAAGCACTTGACCAAATGATGGTAATGGTAGGAGAAATGGTTTGGATAGAAAACAATAAGAGATTAATAAATAAACAATCACCCTTACTCACAGAAGCTATAGTGGAGGCAGACTTATTTACGACGTTTCTTATTCGAAGATAAGGGATAACAAAATAATTGTTTACACGGACATTTAACATTTAATACATTTTAACATTTAAAAACCTTAAAGGAAGTGTTTCTCACATTATAATAATGACCTATTGCATACATATATGTGGTATGTGTGTTACAGAACAGATCAATCGCCATTCGGGACGTTATTATTTTTCCAAATTTAAATTCATTATTGCTGTTATGATTCCATGTTATGTTTATTGCCTTTCTTAGTTCATACGTTTTAAAGCAATTCAATTGGTTGCTTAACGTAACATAATTATTTATCATCAAATTATATTAAACTCTTTCAAAAAACAAATCATTTTCTTTAAGTCCTTAATTCATTATATGCATCTATATGATGCAATGACACTCGAAAAGGCCAAAGAAATGTTACTTGATAATTTTATTCTTAGAAACATTACCATATATATTGAGAGCGACTTAGATTTTGAAATTATTCAACGAGCACACAGAGAAATTATTAATACCTCCTACGCTAAAGTAATTCGCAGTATTTTCCTATTAAAGAATGTTATTCCATACGCCGATTTCAAAGAAATTATCCTTCAAGTAATGAAAGACTTTTACATCCAAGTATAAAGAAAATGACAAAATTATTTAAAGAAAATCTCTTCTTTCCAAATAGCCAACAACTGATTCATAATATATATAATATAAACAAATCCACAAATTCACACCTAATCCTGAACATTGCCAAGGCAAATTTGTGGTAGATAATTATTTATTTATTTTTATCTAAGGGAAAACATTACAACAGTTGCCTTGACATTTATTCTAAATTTGCTATACTTGAGCAAATCAAAACAAAGGACTGGATATAATGCAGAAACGCATTAATGCTTTAATTAGTTGAGTAAACCCAAATTACTAAAGGCAGGCAGAGACGAAGCTTTGACTCTGAAGCGATGGTTTGAAGCAATAGGAATAGAAGCTTTGCTTAATAAGTCAAAGAACGGTGTAGCATACGTACATAAAAAAATAAATGAAAAATTCCGTATAATCAATGCATCTGATGACGAAGAAATAAAATTAAGCAAAATAGAAATAAACCTAAATATTCTGAACATCCAATATTTGAAACTCTTTTAAAGAAAATAAAATAGATAAAATAAATGAAGATCCGCAGGAATTTAATATTTACACGAAATACAGGAAAGGTCCACTTCAAAGAGGAAAATTAGAAAAACCATTTAAACCAAATATAAATGTAGAAGGAATATATGAAGACCATTACAAAATCAGTAATGGACATAGGGAAACCAAATGCAATTTAACACAATTTAAGAAACAAAAGATAACTAATACAGATAAACTTCCAGAGGAACCGTGTGCATAGTGATGCTTCTATTATTCACCACGGGCCACAGTCAAATAATTCATATACCAACCCAGATTCCGACCTTGGCTACTTACTCTTCTCAAGCAATCAAATTCAAATACCCGTGGTATATAAACATCATTGTCCAAGAATTAATTTAATGGATATCAATGTCATCACTAATTCTTTTGGTAACAAAATCACAGACTCGACAAGAATGAAATACTTATACAATAAAATACTGAAAGAATTAAATGGCTTAACTATTCATCAGCAAAACCAGCGGAAACGTAATTATGTATTTTTGACATAATTGGTTCATCTTTTAAATTTCTTTTTGGAACACCTGATGAAAATGATATGGTACAAATTAACAAAATAATAGATCCTATTGCAGAATTTTCAATCCAAATCCAGGACTACAGAAAATAGCCGTAATAGTATTGACACACTTGTTTGTGAAATTATGCAATTTATTGAATACATAGAAGACATAGAAATGGGAATGCAACTTTCACGTCGTTTTAATTCGAAATAACGCAATTACGACTAGTTAGAAAGCATGAACAACCCAAATAACAAAACGTCAACTTGGATTTACCACAAAAATAACGAATTATTAGTCATTTGACATATCCCTATTAACCAAAAAACCATCACCACCATTAAAATAATTCCCTATCTTAAACATAATGGGTATTAAGCTAGACTATTCAGATCAACAAACATATTTTGAAGATGAGAACAAAATTTAGAATCACGACAAAACAGAAGTTATCAATTAATGCATTAAAAATATAAATGAGCGTAAGAATCCAATTTTTAATTTTATGCCGACTCCCTCAAAGGAAATTATCCAATACGTTGAACCAAAGTATTATTTACATGGAATCTAACTGAAACTACAATTTCTCAAAATTGTCAAGAACTATATGGCGAAATAAAAATAAATGGAAGCAAAATTATAAGAATAAAACGATAAAAAAAAAGCGAAAATTCCTTCAGTCCAGCATTTGATTTAACTCCATTGTATTTACCGATTAATGTAACTAAGATAAAAATGGTAGAACATAATGATGTTTTACGATTAATTCCAGAAAATAATACGACATTTTATAAAACAAAATTTTTTAATTATTGTTATTATCATTTTTCTTGTCCTATTTAAAATGTTGTACACTAAATCGACTAACCTTCTTATATATTAAATTTAATAAGCAAGAAAAAAATAATCAAGAACCACACAACAAGAAATAGAACAAGAAACAGCTGTGTTACCCTGTAATGCCAGCACAAGCATAGGCAATCAATATCCCAAGAGGGCGATTTCGCGCCCCAAAAAATATAAACAAATGGGCAATAAATGGCATATTCACATAATCATCACATTCGAAAGAAATAAGAATATTCAGAGTGGAGAATCTCACGCAATGTACACAATCCACATCCGCTAACTGTTTACAATCGATATCCCAAGCGGGCGATCTCGCTCCAGAAATAATGTAAACAATAGGGCAGTATAAAAAAGATTTTTGTCACTAAAATTAAGTCTTAAGCTGAGATCAAAAGAAAAAAGGCGTGAAAACTATTTCTGCGATCATTTTATTTCTTAACGTGGTTAAGTGCCCTTAGAGCTTTAAGAGAAGAGTGAAGCTTTGTCTTTAAACAGAAGCATAACTTAAGAGATTAGAGTTAGTTGTTCTTGAGACATTAAAAGCATCGGTCATCATCACGCAAATAAACTAAATTAAGATCATTAAACGCACGATGAGCACATTTTGACCTTCGCAAGCCATCGTAACGATGGCTGGTAATGGCAATATTACCAGATGAAAAGCAAACAAAGCTCACTAAACCAATTTCAACAGTGGGATATTTTCAAATGCAACAACGTGCTATTGTGAACATCATGAACATCGGCAGCAATATATATTTACTAAATAATCTCAGTACATTTGTGCGTTTTTAGGTTGGACGCATTACGGGTATTTATAACGGGAACAAAAAAATCATAGAGTAATTTCTTGTTTTCCAAGGGACCCAAATCAAAAACTTACCAACAGCTCTCGCTCAGGAAGTTGAATCAATCCACGAGCGTTATCAATGTGCCCTAAATTATTTCAGAAGATTTGGGGATGAGAGTTAGAAGGCTGAGAAAAAACAAACTGAGAAAGATAGGAATAGTTATGGTCCCCAAAGAGCCAAAAACCCTAATTTTATTGGATACAATACAACCAAGCAGGCATACCAGTTCAAGCGCCAGTTCAGTTACAAGATACTGACAAATCTATGCGGGTCATACGAATGGATCAGAACCAAACTAGGCAGCCACCGTTATCGAATTAGACTAGCTTGCCGATACATTGGCTAGTCCTGACAAAACGGCTACGAACAAGCACCAAAGAGATCATATAGTGGCACTGGTAGAATAACGGGACCAAAGACAAAGTGTTAACTATTTAGAACATAAAGACGACTTAGCTAGTGCGGGCGGTATCGACTATGAACAAGAGGCCGAGACGGCCGTTCATAATATTGAGGATGAATGTACAGATTTTGATCAATTACATTTTTTAGACAAAAGTCCCTGCTACTGTTCATAGAAATAAGGATTGCAAGAATGTACAGATTTTGATCAATTACATTTTTTAGACAAAAGTCCCTGCTACTGTTCATAGAAATAAGGATTGCAAGAGAGCCATAAAACTATTGAAAGACACCGAGTTTTCAAAAAACTACATTCAGCCCCTGCCAGAACTCAAATTAACGCAGGTACCGTTCACAGTAAAAAAGCCTCATGATTACGACACAATAACAAATATTAATGCTTAATCAAACCAATTAATAAAAGTCTCCAGTTCTTCATTCTTCCAGGCCTCTCAAAATTTGACGTCATAATAGGACTTGACACACTGACACAAACAAATGCAACATTAGAATTAAAAAATAACCCGTTATGTATGGAACGTCGAACCAAAGACACTAGAATAACAAGATGCGTAACGGCCATACATTGTTTTGGCACTATGCAGCCACTTTTTTGGTGACGGCCAAAATTGCCCTCTGTCCCCTCGCTTACGCTGAGAGCGTAAGAAATCTAAAAATAGAATTTGCTTGCTTATGTGATTAAAAACAAGAGACGAGAAAGCGTGTTGTGCGTGTTGTGCTAGAAGACGATTTTCGGGTCGAAATCAATTATGATTGAAGAAACGAATTTACATATTTGGGGAGTTTTGGCCAATTTCGTAGCAATATGATGAAATTACGCGCTGTTTAAAAATATCAAATTGGTAAAAGATTAAAGATTACCGTAGTGGAATGTAATGGATTTTTTTTTTTAATTTTATAGTTTTTTCTGGGATATCAAAAGATATTGGGATATTGAAAAATTTTAAATGTTTTCAAAAGTGAGAGCGTGACCGTTTTGGGCGTTTTATGTGAGAAGGGCCGTGCCAAAGTGTTTTTGGTATGCCAATAGAAATTGGCGAGACAAGCAATAAAAAGAAGGAAAATCGAAACATTTTTTAAAAGTGCATTGACAAAAAACAAATTAACAAGAAATATGAACAAATGTCATAACATTTTTGAAAATTGTGGGTGTGGCAGTTCTGTATGCTTGTTCTCAACCTTCCAGCTATTATTGTTCCTGAAATCTCGACGTTCGTACGGACGGACGGAAGAACAGAGTTAGATGGACTCGGCTATAGATCCTGATCAAGAATATATATACTTTATATGGTTGGAAACGCTTCCTTCTACCTTCTACTTTTCATCGAATGTGGTATATCCTCTTAGTCTACGAGTAAGAGGTATAACAAGACAAGGTCGGGTTGATTAATACTATAACATATATATACATACTTGTGTATTCGAATGCATTGATCATGATGACCTTGGGTGGCTATCATTACATCTGCTTCATCCAATACAAAAACGGATATTTTCTTCATATCAAATAAACGAAATTTTATTCCCCAATCCAAAAGTTTTCCTGGGGTGCCAATCAAAATGTGTTCTTCAATTTTTTTACTGCGATCAACTTTAATGTAGAACGGAACAAATTGTTTTAGATGTTTTTTAATATGGTAAAAGAACATACCCTCTTCTCCGCGTACTGCAAATCTTAGCTTTATTTCCCGACAAAATTGTCCCATTCGCGCAGCCACTTCTCCAGTTTGAATTGCCAACTCGTACGTAGGGGATAAACACAGAACCTTAAAATATTTGTTATTCATCACGTGAGCATTTTGTTTATTCAATGGTAATAATATTATAATAACTATAAATATAATATATTATTATTTAATGAAATACTATTATACGACTCTCCTACACAGACACCATTATATAAAAACCTGAAGTCTTTATTTTATATCCGGTACTCATTGACTAGAAGAATAAACTAAATTCGTTGAATAGTATGTCGAAGGAAGCACTTTCAAATAAATAATAAGTTATACTTGCCATGTCGTCTGATCGTAAAAGCGCCGAGATAATACTATAACTAGAAATATGATTTTAAGCATGCAGAATTTGTGTAATACCCAATAAAGTACAATTCCTTCTTGCCATGTTTGTCTGCAATTTCTAGCTTTTACAGTTTCTGAGATCTCGACATTCATATGGACCCAGATTTTACAAGCAAGTTTATTTTTGTCGAAGTCGTCGGGGGCCAACCAGTTATGGGCTAGACTTGTCCGACGCAAAGAAATTCGTAGAAGAGACTCGAGCCAATCAATAAATCTGTGCGTTTTTGACGATGATAAGTTACAGCTGTAAATGTCTATGCTAACGCCGGGCGTTCATCAATAGTGAAGGCAATAACAGCAGTAATATCGGTGGTGTGTTAGACGTTCGAGATTGTATTGAAATATTTATTGACAAGCCATCTCTCTATGGGGAATTTGACATGTTTTTTATCATAAATTAATATCTCGTAAACGATTTATGAAACGTTGATAATTATACACACCTTTAGATTATTTTTTTTGTGAATATATTCTTCTTCTATATCTATTTCAACGTTAAAAATTAAATCATGCAGCCTCTTCGCCAAAAGAACCGACTGAAGGAACTGTCTTTTCAACCAAATGTGTCGAGTGAACCAGAATCTTACCAACGGTCCCTGCCATTGGAAGCCAGGGAAGCTTGTCAATAATAAGTATCTCGGCCTTATGGCACAGTTGTTCATACTTATCCAAGTCTATTGGCAATTGACATGACATGCATATTAAAATTGTCCTCATCTTTAAAATAATTTGGATGTCAACGCCAGTTATATCGGAGAATACTTGGAAGTTGTTAAATCTCGACGAGCAGTATTACCCACATTTGTGCTTCCGATTCATCCTTGTTTTGGTTGGTTAACCATGAGCGATAGCGTTTTTCAAAATAATTGCTGAATGTTTTTTTTTTTTCATTCCTGAAACCATGCTTTTGTCGAAGGGACTCGTGATTGTCCATTTTTTTACACCGATTCTATATTTAGCATAAAGCACAAATTCAAAAAATATAATCCAGCAATGTAGTGGAAATACACCATGTCCACAATCAGTACAAACATAAAGCTCTTAAAATTTTTGTTGCGCAAAAAATCAATGAAAATAGACACGACTTTAACATAGACACAAACTTTAAAGAATCCGCTCTAGTTAGATCAAAAACGACTAACCCATTAAAAAAAGACAGGAAATTTAAGACAAATAGATGATAAACATTTCGAAGAAACAAATAGAGGTAGAAAGATAATACACTATAAATTTATGCTAAAAAAAAAAGAATATTAATAAAAGTGAATATAAAACCGATAATTACAGGCCTACTCCCTAGCATGATACTCATGTTATTCCTCCTATCGACAATTAACACACAATACCTAGAAGTAACCCCTATCCAGGTCAAAAACGGCTACCTAATCTTTCAAACCGGATTAATAGATTTACCGATAAGCCACGAATATCATTACTTATCTATTAACTTAACTAAAACAGAAAATACTTACGAAGAACTTATTAAGCAAGCTCAACATTTTAATAACTCACCACAAATACAGTATCTAGTAGAAAAACTTAACAGAGAAATGAACGGTCTACGAATTGTAAGACGCACTAAACGCGGTCTTGTTAACTTTATGGGAACAATTTACAAATACTTATTCGGTACTTTAGATCAAGAAGATAAAGAAGAATTACAACAACAAATAGCCGACATCTCTAAAAATAATGTACAAATAAGCGAACTTAACCACGTAATAGAAGTCATTAACCAAGTAATCGAATTGACTAATCATTTAAATAATAACTTTGAAGGAGAACAAATGATAAATTTAATAATTTTCAAGTTACAACAATTCTCTGAATACATTGAAGATATAGAGCTTGGTTTGCAATTGACACGATTAGGTATCTTTAATTCAAAACTTTTAAAACACGATTCATTAATTCACGTCAATTCTGAACAACTTTTTAATATTAAAACTTCAGCTTGGCTTAAATCTGATACGAACGAAATTCTGATATTATCCCACATTCCAAGAGAAATAACGAAAACACCAGTTTTTAAAATAATACCCTACCCAGACGGAAAAAATAACATACTAACTGAAACAATACGTGACAAATATTTTTCACACAATAATCAAACTTACGCGGCACGTTCTCAAAGCTTAGTTGTAAATAAATGTATAACTGGTATACTAAACCAGGACCCAACATAATGTAGATACAGCAAAACACATTCTGATTTTGAAATAAGACATGTAGAGCCTAATATAATCACAACTTGGAATCTTCCCAAGACTATCCTAAACCAAAACTGTATCAATAGAAGGCAATACCATGATAAAAGCATTCAATTGTTCTGTCCACTTAGAAAAAATATTAATTACCAACACAATGTTAGACTATACTCAAACTATCTATGTAAACAATAATGTAACAAATACAAATAAATAACACTCAAATAATAACACTTACAACATTAATCATAATAGTTATTCTTGTAATATTGTCTATAAATATAAGACTATACCCCAAAAGTTAATTGTAAAATTTAAAAATCAAATCCTAAAAAATTAAATTATTATAAGTCCTAAAACAGACAATATTGCACACCCCAATACCACTGTATTGTACCCTAATCTAAACGCCTGAGGACACGGTTTTTTCTTAAGGATGGGGAAGTAACATTTCCATTCTACACCCACAACTCCCCAACCACGCACACACACTAAGTACGAAATGTACTTATCAAAGATGTAATCAAAGATCGAGAGCCCTTCGATTAAGCTTAGCTGTCATTTGCGCATAGCAAAGTGCAAAAGTACAAAGTCTAGACTCTGTGGGGAGCCAACGTCCCTGACGTTGCCAACTGAAATAACAAAAACTTTCGCCAAAAAACTTCCGCAGTCCACTCGGACTGCATTGAATCGGTCTAAAAAAAATTTCTTACTTTTTGCCTTGCGGCGCCTAAATTGGGATGCAAACCGTATATTACCTTCTTATTCCAGTAGACTACTTTTATTTAATGTACCTTCCCTAGCTAACCGTAGAACTATGCTTGGAACAGTCATTATTTGTAAGCTTATTCGTGGGGATGTTTAGAGACCTGACTTGATTAGTCGGCTTAACTTCTCGGTTCCAAGTAGATTTACTAGAAACTATATACCCCTTATCTTAAATCATTGCAGATCTAACTATGAGTTGTATGACCCTTACAGAGTTTTATGTTCTGACTATAATAGACTTTATTCTATTATCTGTTATCCTTTCTCTCTGCCGCTCTTAAAGCAATCAATTTTAACTTCTTTAGTACATAATTAGATCCTACTAACACTAATATTTATTAGAGTTATTTTACATTATATTAATATCCTCTATCTTCTCGCGAATCGAGCCATACGATACACGGCAGCGCCCCTCGGTCGGTTGGGCGGGAGGTGTGGCCGGGGGACCCGTGCGAAAAAAAAACACGCAGCACTTGCTTCCTCCTCTATTGTACTGCCAGCGGGTTCCTACCCCACCTCCATCGCAGCGTCAGCATCGGACGATAGGCCTACGACTCTGGAGCGCCGCAGCGTCAGCATCGGACGATAGGCCTACGACTCTGGAGCGCCGCAGCGTACCGTTGACGAAGTAGCATACGGTGCGCGTGTGACTGTGGGATTTGGCTATGCGTTGGGCCGCGGAGCTTACGAGCGGCCGGCAAAACGCTGGCCAGTCAGTCGAAATTCGGCTAAATGATCTGAAGAGTCGAAGCTTTTACGTGATACCATTTAATCTCAAGAATGCATGGAGTTATTTCAAGGAAGTATTCGTAACTAACTTAAGTAATATAAATAAGTTAACACCAGCAAAACGCTTCCCTTGGCCCCTCACTCCGTACAACCGTTACGGATGAACTGGTCAACGATCTGCAAGTGGGGCGTTTCCTGCCTGACCGCCGCTGCTGCCCCCGTATCAGCGTCAGCACAGTTCTGGTATTCCGCGGTGTCAGCGGAAGATTAGCAACATTGCACTATGGGGCATTTGGCCTGTTTTTTTTACAATAATGTGTTTTTCACAGGTATGCAAATTTGAAGTATTTTAGTATTAATACATTGGAAATACGTTAAACTGTTATGATATAGCCCGCATAAGTTAATTTAACAATGCACCGTTATAATAACAGCTGTTAAAGTCGGCTGTTGCGAGCATACACCATGTGGCTGCTTTGCGCGCAAAATTTAGCTTAACTTTCAAAGTGTTAAAATTTAAAAAGAAGAAGAAGGAGAGTATAATTTGAAATATATAATCAATCTTTAGGTTTTTATTATAGAACAACACCTATTTGCACTTTTATCAGTGGGCATTTTTCTGATAGCAAGCTAGACTTTAATAAACGATTAACTAATAATAATAATAAAGAATGATTTCAGTCAATCTTTTGCGAAATTGGAGAAAATGCAATCGAAAAATAAATGAATTTTTAATTTTTTTTTCAAATTGGTTAGAAGAACACATAGTCCTGAAGGTAAAGGAGAAAAATAAATAGGAAAGGAAATTAGTTGGAATCCCGAAATCGTCATATTATTTAAAAAATTTGAGTGGCCGAAGACAGCAAGCAGATGAACTCGTAAGGGCGCAGAATCACAACGAACGTCTTTTGGTTCAAGCTGCACGGAAGTGCTGCCTGCGGGATCTTGCAGCCATACTTAAAATTCTTTTGTTGAACCCAGCCAAGGCAAAAACTATGAGTAGCTTCGCAGATGTCTTTTACAGAGCAATGGATACTTCGGATCCCATAATATCATCAATAAATTTAAAGAGGCGAAAACATAAGCGACTATCTCTTCCACCAGAAGTCATTCAAATGTTAGCTTGCGAATTTGAACCTGATACAAATTCTTCAGACTCTACTGATTGTGAAGAGGAAGACGGTTATGAATTATACAATATTGAAATTAAAAATAAACTTTAAAAATATATTATTAAAAAAAAAAAAAAAATTTGGGGCGGAGTTGGGGCACGCCCACTTTTCCAAAATATTCCTGGAGCCATGTGTAACGCATAAAAAAAAAATTCATCCAAATATCTCCAATAGTTTAGGAGGTATTAATTTTTGTAGAAAAAAACAGGCCAAATGCCCCATAATGCATTGTGCGGAGTTGCTGGGCCGGCACTCTGATGACTGCAACACTCAGTTGCGCCTGGTAAGCACTTATGCTGGCTGGCCGAGGGCTCGACGCTCATAGCTGGGGAGCTAATTGTCACTCGTGGAGAAGAATCGGACTGGATAGGATATTTAACCAAATTCATACCTAGCAAGCGGAATAAAGACAAAGAGCTAAAAAAAATATTCGATTATCATTTCATATGGAACCAACATTTAGGTAATATCGAACCTAGGGCCGACCTGGGGTCTTCGGCACTTAACTTATATATATATATTATTTAATACTATAATCCTATACTATAGGAAGTAAGGAGAAACTTGAGCTACTACTGGCAACTCACTTTCCGGGAAGCACGCTTCAAACGGATGGGAATACCCCAGTAACGGCACAAAGTAGACCGCGTGCTACTGATTCGGCCAAAGCAAAATCAATAGTAACAACGGAGATTAAGATGGGCAATTGGTACATTCCAGCCCTCCGGGCCCAGATGGCATTCAGCCAATCCTGCTTCAACGCGCGTTAAGTCAGCTCGCAACACCGATCAGGAAAATACTGATCAGCAGCCTAGCTTTAGTACACATACCTACTGCTTGGGGTATAGCCAAAGTGGTCTTTATTCCGAAAGCTGGAAAGATGGATATCACTGATCCGAATTCGTTAAGACCCATCAGCTTGACATCGTTTTTGCTAAAAAAAAAAGCTAGTGGATGTCAGCATTAGAAGCACTCTGCTTGTGGAGCATCCGCTCCAACGGACGCAGCATGCCTACAGGGCGGGCAGATCAACTGATACTGCCCTATATCACATGAAAAGCCTTATTGAGGATTCACTGACTCATAAGGAAGTGGCGTTATGTGCATTCTTAGACATCCAGGGTGCTTTTGACAATACCTCCAATGAGGCTGTCAACGCATCCCTGGCAAGAGGACTAGATGCGACAACCAAGCATATGGATCAAGTCACTACTGGCATCTAGGCGAGCCATGGCCACTATAGGAGTACAATCGTCCACAGTATCTACCACAAGGGGTTGCCCCCAAGGGGGTGTCCTCTCACCACTCCTTTGGAGCATGATGGTAGACGAGTTACTGTAAAGACTGACCCGCAGGAGTATACTTTGCCAAGGCTGTGCTGACGATAATGTCATTATAGCTAGAGGTATATATGAGGAAACACTGCGATATCATTAGTCCTATAAAAACTGTTATCGTTCCCTTCACAAATAGATACAAGCTACAGAGAATAAAGGCCATAACCCTGTCAGAATGTCGCACAGAGGCCAGCAATGAAGTTAAGTATCTTGAGATAACCCTTGACTCCAAACTTAGCTTCAAAACTCATGTCGATAACACAATTGATAAGTGCACCAGAGCACTTTTTACGTGTATAAACATTGCTGGTAAGTCGTGGGGAACCTCAACACGCATAATAAGAAGGCTGTACCTCATGGTAGTGAGACCCATATTAACGTATGGGGCAATAGTCTGGTGTGATAGAGCACCACTAAGGCGAAACTCCATAAGCTGCAGAGAATGGCCTGTGTATGCATGACAGGAGCAATGCGTACCTGTCCCACGGCAGCCCTAGAAGTACTAATGGAGGTGACACCGCTTCATATCGTCATTGAAATGAAACGGAAAGCCACCCTAATAAGAATTTAGGAAGCAGGAAATGACTGCAACCTCACAAGGATGCTGAAAGCGTAAAAAGGGATATCCCTTTGCTAATGCAACCAAGGGATGAAATGCCAGCTGAGCATAGGTTCGCTCAGAACTTCAGCACTCATCTCAGTAATAAAAACAGTTGGACAACCCTGGGGAAAGTAAACCCTATGAAACCACAAACAATAAAGTGGTATACAGACGGATCTCTCACCGACGAGGGAATGTAGGCCCCAGGTTAAAATACGACGAATCAAGGGGCAGATACACCAGCATTTTTCAAGCTGAAGTCTGTGCTATTGAACGCTGTGCGGAGTTTAATCTGCAAATGAACTATCGTGGCAAGGACATTGCTATACTTCCTGATAGTCAAGCAGCCATAAAGGCGCACAGCAAAGCTAAGATAACATCTAAGCTAGTAAATGAAGTGAGGACAGCCCTAGACAAACTAGGAGCTGTCAACAAACTCACAATAAGGTGGGTACCGGGACACAAAATGAGCTAGCGGACAACCTAGCCAGGAAAGGGGCAGAGAACCCTCTAATTGGGCCCGAACCCTTCTGTGGTGTTGGTCCTCTAAAGTCACTAGAGGAAGAAAAACGTCTGTCCTTCTGGGAACACCTACCAGGACTTAGGCAGTCTAAGATTCTCCTCCGTGAATATATATAAAACGTATTTAATGACTTTAATGACACACGGAAAAAACACGGTGCGCATTTTTACTGGCCTTCTTACGGGGCATTGTTGACTTCACAGCCATTTGCACAAGATTGGCGTTGCAGACAGTGAACTCTGTCGCTTCTGCACATATTATATGCATTGCGCTTTCCATCAGGAGGAACAGACTCCTGGGCATATATGTAGTCCCACGGGAAACAATTGCAGCCCTGAACCCCAATAAAATTGTAGCATTTATACAGTGCATTGGACTTCAGGGGGATCTTTGAGTCATGAAGGGGTAGTACAATAGATCCGACTGGGTCGCAGTACACCTATAAACCCACAAGCCCTTAATAATAATAAATTTATAATTATGTATAATATATTTAATTATATATTATACATTATTATAAACATAATTATATACATAATTTAATTATATTGTATATAATTAACAACTAATTAACCCTTACCAACTAAGTAGCTTTGTGTAGACAATGCTGACGCCCCAGAATTGGGTTCAAGACTCCGCGCTTTGAAGACTTTCTATTTAGAGTATTCCTAAGCGCTAACAATATTGTGAGCTTTTCAGTTTTGCTACTTTTGTTATTATTTAACAATCACATAGCTAAACCACTAGCCACCACTAGTAATACTTACTTCGGGGGCGAAGTCAAGCCCTAGCCAAGAAATAATACGGGTAGGAGATCAGTGTGGGTCCTCTTCAGACGTCGGAGGGAAAAAGAACTGATGTGTTGCCATCCGGTCTGCTTACATGTGGGACGCAAGCATAGCTGTGTCGTCAGCGTATGTTGCCACGAGTTCTTTGACCGAGGGAGTACTGGAGGACAGAACCATTATGTCTCCTGTGTAGATGACCTGCATGCTCGAACGAGAGTCTCCCACTGCTCCCTCAAAGACCCGATAGATGATGGACGATCCTAAAATATAGTAAGGAGGTGCCATAACGAGAGTCTTAATTGTGTACAAAAGTCCCTCGTCCCATGCTTTGTCGAAGACTTGCTTGACGTCGAGAAAGAGTCTTGTGTAGAGCTTGGACTCAAAGCTATGTGTTAAGTGATTGACAAGCCGCTTAACTTGTTCCAGGCAACCATGTGACTTCCTGGAACCAAATTGATCATATTCTATATAACAATGAGGTAGAAAACATAGGTAGACACAAAATATTAGATGTCTTTTATACATCTTATTGGCTTTCCAATGCCAAAGACAAATGTTTAAACCATATATTCACCATATTCACTTCACAAGTTCTTTTTTGTTATGCATTGCTTTAACGGTATAATTATTTAAATATATAAAAGAAATAGTAATATATATGTCGCAGCGTTGACATTTTCTTGTGCCTGATCTCCCATGTTGGCAATTAAACTATTTGAGTGAAGCGAATTCCAACCGACGTGTGCGATCGTCTGTATGCAACTGATCGTATTTTCTACGCATCGATCTATCCTTTACACACGCTAGCTGGACTACTTTAGGCGACAGCGCTACAACGCCGTCGCCTCACTCGTAACGGTACTTTGACGCCAGTCATATTCTTCGTGGTAGTCAAATTTTAAGAATGACCTCTCAATATACCGAACTCATTGTGCAGCTGCGTCTTGCAAGCACAGTGGTCAAACCATGTTAATAATATGACAGACACGTACAGTGGTCAGAATACATCCGTAATGCGACACGGCCTTCCTGACATAATACACGTCCTCGTGTGTTGTCTTAAATCTACCACATAAGTGATAATACTTCAGGATTCCAAGGCTCTCTGGATATTTCTAAGAATGTTTTCCATTTATTCTATTTCTGATTCAAATTTTATCCTTATCATAACATGACTCAATTATTTAAATTTTCGTAACATAGTTTAAATTTAATAAATCATACCATTCGTGTAATTCCTTTAACACATTTTTCTTAATCTTTTAAATCAAACAAATTTTGTAGTTCCTTTTACAAATAACTAACTTATCTTTAGTGTGGTTCCTTTTACACATAATAAAATTGTCTTTAGTGTAGTTCCTTTTACACATAATAAACTTATCTTTAGTGTAGTTCCTTTTACACACAATTAACTTACATTTTGTGTAGGTTCTTTTACACATACTGAACTTATATTTTGTGTAGTTCCTTTTGCACAAACTGAACTTATATTTTGTGTAGTTCCTTTTACACAAATGACCCCCGCCATAACAAGTCTCTTCTGCTATGGTGCGGTCTTCAGTTTCTCTATTGGGCAACAGACACAACTCCCATCGTGCTGTCCCTGTCTTTACATAACTCATCGTGTATCTGATTATTTGGAATTGCTCTTAAACATTCATGAGAATACTTATATGTTCGTTTACATGTTAAAGATTTTAGCGTATATCTATCTCCATCCAATACTTCAATTATCTCAAATGGCCCTTTAAATTTAGGATCGAGTTTAATTTGATGACGTTCTTCGTTTTTGAGCAAAACGTGATCACCCACTTTGAAATGTACTATCTTAGCCTTATTTTTATCAAACCTATTTTTATCGTATTCTGCTTGAGTTTTCATGTTCTTTTTGGCCTCCTTTCTCAAATTTTCTTTGTCTACCTCATCATCGTTATCTTCGTTTAGCGGCAACAAGCCAAAAGGTCGAGCTTCTTTACCAATCAATAATTCCAAAGGGCTAAACTTAGTCACACGATTAATCATGCAATTCATTGCTAGCTGCACTTCAGCCAACGCATCCTGCCATGATCTCTGACTAGACTCGACAGCCGTTAGCATACCTTTCAGGGTACTCATGACACGTTCTACCTGACCGTTTGCTCTACTTGCACCCGTAGCAATTAAATGTAGATTAATTTTTTGAGAGGAGCAAAAATCGCTAAAGCTTTTACTTGCGAAACTACGTCCTTGATCTGCTATAATTCGAGTGGGTAAACCAAACAAGGACACGGCTGATTTTACAGCCTTAATGCAGCTATCAGAATCTACATTTAGTGTGTGATGAAAATAAACAAACTTGGTGATGACATATTCCTTCAAATCATTTTTGCCACTCAAAATTTGTAATAACAATAGACTTTGTCCAGCGTCTTTTCCCATCCAAGATGCATAATGGATTCATGGACGTGATTTATGACGGCCCATCGAAAACCCCTTTGGTATTACCGGCAAACATTTGGTCTTACTATTTCGCTGAATTTGTCCAGCGTCTTTTCCCATCCAAGATGCATAATGGATTCATGGACGTGATTTATGACGGCCCATCGAAAACCCCTTTGGTATTACCGGCAAACATTTGGTCTTACTATTTCGCTGAATTTTTCTATGAAGTATTCCCTTTCGCAATTCATATGTTTTATCCAGATTTCCTGGGAACTCATTATTTTTTAACTTTACAATTATATCTTGTATCTCAGTATCTCGCTGTTGTTCTGAAACTAACCAATTATCAGATACCTCGGTCAAATTGATTCTTAACTCTGAAATCTTATTCATACCATTCTGTTGTTCAAGCACTGGATTTCGAGAGAGAAAATCCACATGCGCCATTCGCTCGCCTTTTCTATACTCTATTTCGAAATCAAATGCCTGTAAAAACGCCCACCATCTATGCACCCTCGGTGTTAAATCTAGTTTTGTACGGCTGGCCTTTAAAGAATTACAGTCAGTATATACTACAAATTTACGTCCCTGCAAATAATGCCGGAAGTGTTTTATAGCATTTACCACTGCTAACGTCTCCAGTTCGTATGAATGGTATTTAGATTCGGCGGGAGACGTACACTTACTGTAATACTCTACAAGATGAGGTTTATTGTCAATTTTATGTAACAGGATCGCTCCATACCCAATACAACTTGCGTCAGTATGCAGCTCTATTTGGTATTGCGGATCGAATATGATTAAAACTGGCGTCTGGGTCAATATAGTTATTATTTTTATTCGCACCTGTTCATGCACTGGTAACCAAACAAAGTCAGTGTTTTTCTTAAATGTGAGAAGATACAGAAGTTTAAGTGTTTGGGAGAAATTTAACACAAATTGACGAAAATATGTGGCTAAACCAATGAATTGTCTTAGCTGTGAGACATTTTGGGGTGATGGTAATGCTTTTAAAGCTTGAATTTTTCGTGAATTTGGCCTGACTTCTCCGTTGCTTATTTCAAATCCGAGATACTCTATTTTTGTGGTGAGAAAGGAACGCTTAGTGACATTAAATGAAAATCCAGCCTTACTTAATGTCTCCAACACTCTCTGCAATCTAACTAGCGCATCTTCTTTGCTTTCTGCTATTATGAGAACATCATCAATATACACAATTGCATTAGTGTAGGCTAAATCTCCTAGGGCCTTCATTATAGCCCGCTGGAAAACAGATGGTGCGTTTTTCAAACCAAACGGCATTGTCAAGAACTCGTATTGACCCTCTGGCGTTACAAACGCTGTTCGTTCAATTGAGTCCTCATGGACTGGAATTTGATAAAAGCCGCTTGCCATATCTATGCACGAAAAATATTTAGCACCCCGAAGCCTAGCAATTTGGTCTGAGATGAGGGGAAATGGATACTTGTCAGCCACTGTATTTTCATTTAGCATGCGATAGTCTACACACAGTCGATCGGTGCCATTCTTTTTTTTGACTAGCATCATGGGACTAGCGAAAGGTGAACAGCTTGGCCGAATAATCTTAGCTTTTAGTAATTCATCAACTTTACCCCGCACTTTGCTTTTCTCTTCTTCACTAAGCCTATATGGCCGCCGTTGTACTGTATTTTGCTGATCTATTAATCTAATTTCCAACTGCCCTGTGGTGACCCTAGTCTTTGGTATTCCATCAATAAACCAATCTGAAAAACATTTTAGAATTTTTTTCAGGACTGTCTTATCAAGATCATCAAGTTCATGATTTGTTTCTATTACTTCTTCATAATTGATAGTTACTAACGATTCTACTCTTTTGGTTGTGTAAATTTGAAATTTGTCAGCGTCCATGGTTACGCCAAAGCCCTGGCCTAAAATTTCACGACCAATTAGTACGTCATATTTCAAATACTTATCCATAATAACATGTAGCAAAATCTCAAAATAACATTGATCAATATTTATATTACATAATAGTTGTTGAGTGCTACATATTGAATCATTACATATGCCGTTCAATTTTACAATATTATTAATTCTTTTGCCACTAAATTTATCGGCGTCGCTTTCCTTAACTAAGGAACATTCAGCGCCAGAGTCGAAGCAAAATGGAACAGACTCACCGGTTGAACTTCTTACTATTCCTGATGGTGGAGCCACAGTACTGATGTCAACACGTTTCTCGGTTACTTGATTATTTCCTCGTGATCGTCCTTTTGGGCAGGCGGATGCGAAGTGCCCAAGCTCGTCGCATTTGAAACACTTGACTGTTGATCGGTCTTTTGATCCTTGCGTTGAACTTCCGTTGTGACTTCTTCCTTGATTTTGTGACCTCTGCCGAGCACGACATTCAGCATATTTATGTCCAGCCTTCCCACAATAATTGCATTTCACTTGAGAGAGATACTTAGGCTTTTTACGCTCCGGGCCTGTTGTAGATGCGTCGTCATCAAGGTTCCGTTTTTTAAAAGTATGCGCTTGTAGTTTTTGTTGCATGTTGTAAAAACCCAGCGCGACAATTTGTCATCAATTAGTGCCATGTGAGCCAGAGTAAGTGAAACCGCCATTTCCTCCAGATCAATAGATTTAAATTTAGACATAAGTAAGGTGACGATTCGGCTTCCATATTCGGTGTAACTTTCTCCAGACTTTGGTCGCCCGTTCAAAATTTTCATCAGTGTGGCAGCAGACGTTTCGATGCCAACGAAGCGTTGAACGAAGAGTTCTTTAAATTGTGGCCATGTGATGCCAGCAAAGCATATTTGGGACAGCCATTGTGATGCACTTCCCTCTAGCGCCTTACTTAAAGTTATCATCAGGCTGCTACCTTCGGGCATTTTATCAGCAAAAATGAGATCCACTGTTGTACACCAAGCTGAGGCATCTGCACCAGCTCCCTCAGGATGAAACTTTGGGAGAATTATATGTTTTCCCTTTTCATCAGTTGCCGATGCCTTTGGTGTCTGCATATTTTTGATGATCTCCATTAGGTTGTTGTTTTGCACTTGTAAAGCTGCCAGGTATGCATCGGTGATATTTGTAGGCAAAGCAGATCCCACTTCTGATGTCGCAGCGTTGACATTTTCTTGTGCCTGATTTCCCATGTTGGCAATTAAACTATTTGAGTGAAGCGAATTCCAACCGGCGTGCGCGATCGTCTGCATGCAACTGATCGTATTTTCTACGCATCGATCTATCCTTTACACACGCTAGCTGGACTACTTTAGGCGACAGCGCGACAACGCCGTCGCCTCACTCGTAACGGTACTTTGACGCCAGTCATATTCTTCGTGGTAGTCAAATTCTAAGAATGACCTCTCAATATACCGAACTCATTGTGCAGCTGCGTCTTGCAAGCACAGTGGTCAAACCATGTTAATAATATGACAGACACGTACAGTGGTCAGAATACATCCGTAATGCGACATATACAATATCACAAAATAAATTTCAAAAATGAAAAACTTTCGAATAATTGCCATTAGAGTATTCAGCTTGCGACGTGTGAAAGAGTATATATTGTCTAGTAAAGAACGATGTGACCGCACGTCGTGCTATAATTCGAGTGGGTAAACCAAACAAGGACACGGCTGATTTTACAGCCTTAATGCAGCTATCAGAATCTACATTTAGTGTGTGATGAAAATAAACAAACTTGGTGATGACATATTCCTTCAAATCATTTTTGCCACTCAAAATTTGTAATAACAATAGACTTTGTCCAGCGTCTTTTCCCATCCAAGATGCATAATGGATTCATGGACGTGATTTATGACGGCCCATCGAAAACCCCTTTGGTATTACCGGCAAACATTTGGTCTTACTATTTCGCTGAATTTGTCCAGCGTCTTTTCCCATCCAAGATGCATAATGGATTCATGGACGTGATTTATGACGGCCCATCGAAAACCCCTTTGGTATTACCGGCAAACATTTGGTCTTACTATTTCGCTGAATTTTTCTATGAAGTATTCCCTTTCGCAATTCATATGTTTTATCCAGATTTCCTGGGAACTCATTATTTTTTAACTTTACAATTATATCTTGTATCTCAGTATCTCGCTGTTGTTCTGAAACTAACCAATTATCAGATACCTCGGTCAAATTGATTCTTAACTCTGAAATCTTATTCATACCATTCTGTTGTTCAAGCACTGGATTTCGAGAGAGAAAATCCACATGCGCCATTCGCTCGCCTTTTCTATACTCTATTTCGAAATCAAATGCCTGTAAAAACGCCCACCATCTATGCACCCTCGGTGTTAAATCTAGTTTTGTACGGCTGGCCTTTAAAGAATTACAGTCAGTATATACTACAAATTTACGTCCCTGCAAATAATGCCGGAAGTGTTTTATAGCATTTACCACTGCTAACGTCTCCAGTTCGTATGAATGGTATTTAGATTCGGCGGGAGACGTACACTTACTGTAATACTCTACAAGATGAGGTTTATTGTCAATTTTATGTAACAGGATCGCTCCATACCCAATACAACTTGCGTCAGTATGCAGCTCTATTTGGTATTGCGGATCGAATATGATTAAAACTGGCGTCTGGGTCAATATAGTTATTATTTTTATTCGCACCTGTTCATGCACTGGTAACCAAACAAAGTCAGTGTTTTTCTTAGATGTGAGAAGATACAGAAGTTTAAGTGTTTGGGAGAAATTTAACACAAATTGACGAAAATATGTGGCTAAACCAATGAATTGTCTTAGCTGTGAGACATTTTGGGGTGATGGTAATGCTTTTAAAGCTTGAATTTTTCGTGAATTTGGCCTGACTTCTCCGTTGCTTATTTCAAATCCGAGATACTCTATTTTTGTGGTGAGAAAGGAACGCTTAGTGACATTAAATGAAAATCCAGCCTTACTTAATGTCTCCAGCACTCTCTGCAATCTAACTAGCGCATCTTCTTTGCTTTCTGCTATTATGAGAACATCATCAATATACACAATTGCATTAGTGTAGGCTAAATCTCCTAGGGCCTTCATTATAGCCCGCTGGAAAACAGATGGTGCGTTTTTCAAACCAAACGGCATTGTCAAGAACTCGTATTGACCCTCTGGCGTTACAAACGCTGTTCGTTCAATTGAGTCCTCATGGACTGGAATTTGATAAAAGCCGCTTGCCATATCTATGCACGAAAAATATTTAGCACCCCGAAGCCTAGCAATTTGGTCTGAGATGAGGGGAAATGGATACTTGTCAGC
>NT_037436.4:27006385-27015779 GCF_000001215.4 Drosophila melanogaster | reverse complement strand
GAATTCTTTGAAACGGGGTGTGTTTTGGATCGACCCAGATCTGACGATACATTTTCGTAATGTCTGCACTGAAGACGTATTGAAAATAACGCCATTTCAGGACCTGGATCGTTAGATCGGATTGTAGGACTGGACCAGCATGAAGAATATCATTTAAGCTGATCCCATTTGCCGACGGACTTGAAGCGTTGAATACAACGCGAAGCTTTGTAGTGGTGCTTTCGGGCTTAACTACCGCGTGATGAGGAAGATGATACGAGGGAGAATTGTGAGTCGGCGGAACTTCTTTCATATGCCCCAGATCCAGGTACTCCTGGATCACGCTGTCATATTGCTCTTTTAATGGAAAGTCTCTTTTTAAACGATTTTCGTTTCTAAGAAACTGAGCTAGCGCAATGGACCTTGAATATCCTAAATCGGATCCGGTATTCTCGGGATCCCGGAACGGGAGCGTCACCACGTACCTCCCGCTTGCGTCTTTTGTGGTCGTTTGGAGGAAGTTCCTTTCACAATAGGAGTCCGACTCTTTTACCATCTTTACTGGTAGATCCTCCACCTCCCAGAACTTGCTGAGAAGCGTGTCGAGCGAATCAGGGTCGCCTGTTTGGTGCACCTGGGTCGTGAAGGATGCGACCCGTTTCGGCTTACCCTTGGAAATCGGCCCCGTTAGCACCCACCCGAAAATAGTTTCTTGGCCCAGGAGCGAGCCGCAAATATTTTGTCGGGTGCCATCCATCATTATGGATGGTAGAATGTCAGCCCCGATCAGTACATCAATTTGAGAGCTCTCAAAAAAGGTAGGATCTGCCCAGCGGAGTGCGGGCAGGTCCTTCAAAGAATTCCGAGGGATCGGATAGGAGGGCAGTTTGCCTGAGAGCTCCGGAAGGACGTACGCTTCAGTGTCTAACTGTAGACCTGGCTTAGTCGGAGAGCGAATCCCGAAGTGACACAGCTTCGAGGATTTCGCGGAGACCGAATGATTTAACCCGGAGACTTGGGTCCGGGTGTTGCGGAATGGCAACTTGATAAGGTTGAACAGGCGTTCTGAAATGAACGTCGCCTCGGATCCCGAGTCGATTAAGGCTCGGGCTCGGTAGTTCGTCCCCAAATGGCACACGTCTATCATCGCTGTGCTCAGTAGGACGGCTGAAGTGCCGGACGCGAAGAAATTTTGCACCGCTGAGGTGCTTGCCGATGCATTTCTGCTAGAGGGTCTCGGAAGTTGCTGTGTAGGGGGCGAGGTTGAGGAACTCGCATTTTCGGAATTTGGGGGGCTGCGATGCAGCAGCGTATGGTGCCTGCCCTTACATGTAAAGCAGCTGTGCATGCTTGTGCAGTCACGTAGCTGATGACCTCTGGCAAAACAATTCAGACATAGCTGCTTCTTTTTTATATATCCGGAGCGCGAGTCAACAGACATTTGAAGAAAACGCGGGCACAATCGTACCGGATGGTTCTCCTTAGAACATATGTCACACCCTTTCTGTTTGGTGCTGACCTTTGTCTCGAAGGATTGAAGCCTTTTGGGAACCGCCTGAGTCGGTTTCATATCTTCGATGGCTTCCAATGTCCGATACCTTTCGCTCAGGAAGGCATTCATTTCTTCCCAAGCTGGGATCTCGGATTTGGCAGTTAGCGACTGTTCCCATAAGGACAGGGTCTGCTTGGGCAGTTTGCTCGCGCAAAGGAAAACCAAGATACAATCCCAGTTTTCTGTGGATACCTGGGAATGCTCTAGTGCCGTTAAACACCCCTGAATCGTGGATTGTAGCTCTTTTAGAGCATGACCAGATTCTTGCGAAATTGAGCTCAAGTTAAAAAGAAGCTTGAGCTGGCTGTTGACTAAAAGTCGCTTATTTTGGAACCGATCTCGAAGCGCCTCCCAAGCCGAAGCAAAACCATCATTCGTGAGAGGAGATTTCGCCACGATGGCTTTTGCTTCGCCACTTGTTTTGGTAAGGAGGTGGAATAGCTTCTCGACCGGAGTCAGCCTGGGGTTGTTTACGTAAATTGCCGTGAATAGGTCCCGGAAAGTGGGCCATCGGAGGTAGTCGCCATCGAAGACTTCCGTGTCGCATGGAGGTAAGCGGCAGCCGGACGAAATTAGCGGCTGAGAGGGTGCTTGCGCGACTTGAGGCGTTGCTCTGTCGATTGTTTCGCCAATTTGTGCTGCACATGACTCGTATACTGAGTAGCAGTAGTCATATTTGGCCTGGAGAATAGGCACTGTGTCTAGGGATCCTTCTTGGGCCATTAGGTCAGAGCATGTTTCGTACTCTCTTTCCACTTTGTCCCATAAGGCTCGCACCTGTTGCAGACGGACTTGTAACGTGTGTAGGGACGGAGAGGCTTGATCTGGAGTGTTGATCTTCGCTTCGAAAAGGCTTACGCGATCGCTGACGGCGATGAATTTATGCAACGCTGCGTTTGCGGGCGTCGGCTGTTCAGAGGATGCCATTCTCTTTGTGGTAGAGCGTGTGACGCGGAGGAAATCGGTCCCGACAGCGGAGGGACTCTCGGATTTTCTCGATAGAGAAGACTCACTAGACGCTCGCGTCACTGGTCGGGAAATGACCAACCTAGGAGTTGTCTTCGAACTGGTCGATGGCAAAACCTTTGGTTTCGGAGTGGGAGTCGCGGTTTTGACCCTGGGACTAACGGACTTGGGTGCTGGCCTACCGCGAGTGGATATCGGAGATTGCGGGTTGAACTTTTGTTCTTTTCCAGGTGCGGGTGTCTTTTTCTTGTCTCCCTCTAGGGGCATGCTCAGCTATGCCCTAGGAGAAGGAAGTCAAGAAGGAGATTGGAGCACGAAGAAAAAAAAAAAAATCTCAATTTTTGTGAAATAAGGCCCCAATAGATCTTAAATCAACTGGAAAAAAAACTTAAATTGAGAAGGTTGCAATTGGGATCTGGAGATTGAAGCACAATATAGCTAAAATTCAGTTTATTGCAATTTCTGAAAAAATAGCTAAAAAAAAAAAAAAAATAGCTACCAGCTGGAGTCTGGATAATAGCCAAGGATTTATAAAAAATCGCTACCGACTGAAAAATCCCGAAAAGCAAAAAAAAATAGCTACCGGCTGGAGTCTGGAAAATAGCCAAGGATTTATAAAAAAAAATCGCTATCGACTGGAAATCCCGAAAAACAATAGCTAATATATGGAAAATAGCTAGAAAATTCAAGTTTAAATTTATAAAAATAGCTACCGGATTTAGGACCACAATTTTATTATTGTAATTTAGGAACCAGAAATGGGAGCCAGAAATAGCTTGTAAAAAAAAAAAATTATTATTTGGGTTAAATAATTATTAACTAATAATCAAGAATAATAATAATTAAAACAATCGTTTCTCTCCCTTTTTTTTATTAAATTATTTATTAAATAATAAAAATAAATAAATAAAATATTTTAAAATTTATTTTTAAATTTTATCGTCGGACTTATTTATTTTGTTTTATGTCTCGACAATAGGGTATTCTCTCGTCGCTATGCGCTGGTTTTTTTGTCAGGGCAATAACGAACAAAGAGGAGACGAAAGAACTTGCACTTGGCAAGTCTGTGTACGTCGCGACTGTGTGTATGTGAATATCGTTGGATGACAATGGATATGTCGTAATGTATGTATATGGCTATGTATATTTGTGTGTATGTGAAATTTTTGGTGATTATATGTATGTGTATATTTAATTGAATTTAATTAAATTTGTATATTGTATTGTATTGTATATTTTATTGAATTTAATTAAATTTGTATATTGTATTGTATTGTATATTTTATTGAGGCACAAAAAAAAAAACAGCAGTTTAGCAGCGGACGATAGCAGTGAATTTTGGACAGTGTGTATATGTATATATATACATGCGCTTGGATATCAGCGGAGCACCGTGAGACGAATTAGGGGGCCGGTATTGGCAAAGTGCTTGTTTATGCACTTAAAAAAAAAGTAATCACGGTGGCTGGGCGCATGTACTTATATATTTTCACTTTTCACTTGATACGGATGGACGGAAAGAATAAACGCCGTTGGAAAAAACGAAAATGGCGACCACGGACGGAATAGGATTTAAAGCCGTACTTATCTTGAATTTTCCGCAAGGAGCGCTGGCAGGATCAGAGCTCATCCGGCTCGAAGGACCATGAAATGGAGTGGGCGGAAAGATTCCTTTGGTTGTGGTTGCTGCGGCGGCTGCTGAAATTTTCCCCGAAATTAAAAACGCGCGGGGTGGACTTCAACCTTTCGTTCTTTATTCACGCACTGGTAAATTACAACTACCTTAACACTAACAGTAGAAATACCGCGGGACCGCGGAGTGGTGAATACCTTGCGGGAAGGGAGGAGAGCGAGAGAAGAGAAGGAGAGCGCGAGCAGCGGTGCTTGCGAGCCGTGGAGGAGCTTCGAGTACAAGCATTGGCCGCTTACACTGCCGCTCAACTGTTTGCGCCCTTCTGGCGTGAACAGTTGATATTTACAAACGGAACTTTCGTCATAACTTCGCTAAAATTTGTCTTATAGAAGTAAGAATAACTGCTTGAAGCAACTAATTACCAGCGCTAACGATCCCTATTACTTTTTGAATAATTAGGGAAATTAGTTTTGGGTCAATTTACGAATTTTTTGTAAGGGGATGGGAGAGTCATTAAAACTTGTAAAACAAAAAATTTAATTTCCATTTTTGAACACAGTTTGATTGGAAATTTTATTACGAGCTCAACGAGGTACGGCATTCCATAATCAGACAATTATATTTAAAGTTGTGGCGAAAAAACTGATTATTTGATGACCGAAATTTGGAAAAACGGATTTTGCCAAGAAGTTGATATTTACAAACGGAATTTTCGTATAACATCGCTAAAAAATTGTCATATAGATGTAAGAATAACTGTTTTGAGAAACTAATTACCAGCGCTAACGATCCCTATCTTTTTTGAAGGTTTAGGGAAATCTATTTTGGGTCAATTTTCGCATTTTTTGTAAGGGTTATAGGGTCATCAAAATTGGGAGGATATGGCCAAAAAATTTAATTTCCATTTTTGAAGACAGTTTGATTGGAAATTTAATTACGAGCTCAACAAGGTATGACATTCCAGACAATTATTTTTAAAGATGTGCCGTAAAAACTGATTATTTGATGACCGAAATTTGGAAAAACGGATTTTGCCAAGAAGTTGATATTTACAAACGGAACTTTCGTCATAACTTCGCTAAAAATTGTCTTATAGAAGTAAGAATAACTGCTTTGAGCAACTAATTACCAGCGCTAACGATCCCTATTACTTTTTGAATATTTAGGGAAATTAGTTTTGGGTCAATTTACGAATTTTTTGTAAGGGGATGGGGGGAGTCATTAAAACTTGTAAAACAAAAAATTTAATTTCCATTTTTGAACACAGTTTGATTGGAAATTTTATTACGAGCTCAACGAGGTACGGCATTCCATATTCAGACAATTATTTTTAAAGTTGCGGCGAAAAAACTGATTATTTAATGACCGAAATTTGGAAAAACGGATTTTGCCAAGAAGTTGATATTTACAAACGGAACTTTCGTCATAACTTCGCTAAAAATTGTCTATAGAAGTAAGAATAACTGTTTTGAGCAACTAATGACTAGCGCAACGATCCCTATTACTTTTTGAATATTTAGGGAAATTAGTTTTGGGTCAATTTACGCATTTTTTGTAAGGGGATGGGGGGAGTCATTAAAACTTGTAAAACATGGCCAAAAAATTTAATTTTCATTGTTGAACACAGTTTGATTGGAAATTTTATTACGAGCTCAACGAGGTGCCGTACCTCAAGGTACGGCATTCCATATTCAGACAATTATTTTTAAAGTTGTGGCGAAAAAACTGATTATTTGATGACCGAAATTTGGAAAAACGGATTTCGCCCATAAGTTGATATTTACAAACGGATTTTTCGCATAACATCGCTAAAAAATTGTCATATAGATGTAAGAATAACTGTTTTGAGAAACTAATTACCAGCGCTAAAGATCCCTATCATTTTTTGAAGGTTTAGGGAAATCAATTTTGGGTCAATTTTCGCATTTTTTGTAAGGGTTATAGGGTCATCAAAATTGGGAGGATATGGCCAAAAAATTTAATTTCCATTTTTGAACACAGTTTGATTGGAAATTTAATTACGAGCTCAACAAGGTATGACATTCCAGACAATTATTTTTAAAGTTGTGCCGTAAAAACTGATTATTTGATGACCGAAATTTGGAAAAACGGATTTTGCCAAGAAGTTGATATTTACAAACGGAACTTTCGTCATAACTTCGCTAAAAATTGTCTTATAGAAGTAAGAATAACTGCTTTGAGCAACTAATTACCAGCGCTAACGATCCCTATTACTTTTTGAATATTTAGGGAAATTAGTTTTGGGTCAATTTACGAATTTTTTGTAAGGGGATGGGGGGAGTCATTAAAACTTGTAAAACATGGCCAAAAAATTTAATTTTCATTGTTGAACACAGTTTGATTGGAAATTTTATTACGAGCTCAACGAGGTGCCGTACCTCAAGGTACGGCATTCCATATTCAGACAATTATTTTTAAAGTTGTGGCGAAAAAACTGATTATTTGATGACCGAAATTTGGAAAAACGGATTTCGCCCACAAGTTGATATTTACAAACGGAATTTTCGCATAACATCGCTAAAAAATTGTCATATAGATGTAAGAATAACTGTTTTGAGAAACTAATTACCAGCGCTAAAGATCCCTATCATTTTTTGAAGGTTTAGGGAAATCAATTTTGGGTCAATTTTCGCATTTTTTGTAAGGGTTATAGGGTCATCAAAATTGGGAGGATATGGCCAAAAAATTTAATTTCCATTTTTGAACACAGTTTGATTGGAAATTTAATTACGAGCTCAACAAGGTATGACATTCCAGACAATTATTTTTAAAGTTGTGCCGTAAAAACTGATTATTTGGTGACCGAAATTTGGAAAAACGGATTTTGCCAAGAAGTTGATATTTACAAACGGAACTTTCGTCATAACTTCGCTAAAAATTGTCTTATAGAAGTAAGAATAACTGCTTTGAGCAACTAATTACCAGCGCTAACGATCCCTATTACTTTTTGAATATTTAGGGAAATTTGTTTTGGGTCAATTTACGAATTTTTTGTAAGGGGATGGGGGGAGTCATTAAAACTTGTAAAACAAAAAATTTAATTTCCATTTTTGAACACAGTTTGATTGGAAATTTTATTACGAGCTCAACGAGGTACGGCATTCCATATTCAGACAATTATTTTTAAAGTTGTGGCGAAAAAACTGATTATTTGATGACCGAAATTTGGAAGACGGATTTCGCCCAAAAGTTGATATTTACAAACGGAATTTTCATCATAACTTGGCTAAAAATGGTCATATAGATGTAAGAATAACTGTTTTGAGAAACTAATCACCAGCGCTAACAATCCCTATCATTTTTTAAACATTTAGGGAAATCAATTTTGGGTAAATTTTCGCATTTTTTGTAGGGGTTATCAGGGTCATCAAAATTGGGAGGATATGGCCAAAAAATGTAATTTCCATTTTTGAACACAGTTTGATTGGAAATTTTATTACGAGCTCAATGAGGTACGGCATTCCATATTCAGACAATTATTTTTAAAGTTGTGGCGAAAAAACTGATTATTTGATGACCGAAATTTGGAAAAACGGATTTCGCCCAAAAGTTGATATTTACAAACGAAATTTTCATCATAACTTGGCTAAAAATGGTCATATAGATGTAAGAATAACTGTTTTGAGAAACTAATTACCAGCGCTAAAGATCCCTATCATTTTTTAAACATTTAGGGAAATCAATTTTGGGTAAATTTTCGCATTTTTTGTAAGGGTTATCAGGGTCATCAAAATTGGGAGGATATGGCCAAAAAATTTAATTTCCATTTTTGAACACAGTTTGATTGGAAATTTTGTTTACGAGCTCAACGAAGTACGGCATTCCATATTCAGACAATTATTTTTAAAGTTGTGGCGAAAAAACTGATTATTTGATGACCGAAATTTGGAAAAACGGATTTCGCCCAAAAGTTGATATTTACAAACGGAACTTTCGTCATAACTTCGCTAAAAATAGTCTTATAGAAGTAAGAATAACTGTTTTGAGAAACTAATTACCAGCGCTAAAGATCCCTATCATTTTTTAAACATTTAGGGAAATCAATTTTGGGTAAATTTTCGCATTTTTTGTAAGGGTTATCAGGGTCATCAAAATTGGGAGGATATGGCCAAAAAATTTAATTTCCATTTTTGAACACAGTTTGATTGGAAATTTTGTTTACGAGCTCAACGAAGTACGGCATTCCATATTCAGACAATTATTTTTAAAGTTGTGGCGAAAAAACTGATTATTTGATGACCGAAATTTTGAAAAACGGATTTCGCCCATAAGTTGATATTTACAAACGGAATTTTCGTATAACATCGCTAAAAAATAATCATATAGATGTAAGAATAACTGTTTTGAGAAACTAATTACCAGCGCTAACGATCCCTATTTATTTTTGAATATTTAGGGAAATTAGTTTTGGGACAATTTACGCATTTTTTGTAAGGGGTGGGGGGAGTCATTAAAACTTGTAAAACATGGCCAAAAAATTTAATTTTCATTGTTGAACACAGTTTGATTGGAAATTTTATTACGAGCTCAACGAGGTGCCGTACCTCGAGGTACGGCATTCCATATTCAGACAATTATATTTAAAGTTGTGGCGAAAAAACTGATTATTTGATGACCGAAATTTGGAAAAACGGATTTCGCCCATAAGTTGATATTTACAAACGGAATTTTCGTATAACATCGCTAAAAAATTGTCATATAGATGTAAGAATAACTTTTTTGAGAAACTAATTACCAGCGCTAACGATCCCTATCATTTTTTGAAGGTTTAGGGAAATCAATTTTGGGTCAATTTTCGCATTTTTTGTAAGGGTTATAGGGTCATCAAAATTGGGAGGATATGGCCAAAAAATTTAATTTCCATTTTTGAACACAGTTTGATTGGAAATTTAATTACGAGCTCAACAAGGTATGACATTCCAGACAATTATTTTTAAAGTTGTGCCGTAAAAACTGATTATTTGATGACCGAAATTTGGAAAAACGGATTTTGCCAAGAAGTTGATATTTACAAACGGAACTTTCGTCATAACTTCGCTAAAAATTGTCTTATAGAAGTAAGAATAACTGCTTTTAGCAACTAATTACCAGCGCTAACGATCCCTATTACTTTTTGAATATTTAGGGAAATTAGTTTTGGGTCAATTTACGAATTTTTTGTAAGGGGATGGGGGGAGTCATTAAAACTTGTAAAACATGGCCAAAAAATTTAATTTTCATTGTTGAACACAGTTTGATTGGAA
>NT_037436.4:26936121-26952525 GCF_000001215.4 Drosophila melanogaster | reverse complement strand
GGAATGAGGGGAGTCATTAAAACTTGTAAAACATGGCCAAAAAATTTAATTTTCATTGTTGAACACAGTTTGATTGGAAATTTTATTACGAGCTCAACGAGGTACGGCATTCCATATTCAGACAATTATTTTTAAAGTTGTGGCGAAAAAACTGATTATTTGATGACCGAAATTTGGAAAAACGGATTTTTTCATTTGGGTCATCAAAATTTGCAAAATATGGCCAAAAAGTTTGATTTCCATTTTTCAACACAGTTTGATTGGAACTTTTATTACGAGATCCGCGAGGTATAACATTCCATATTCCGAAAATTATTTTTAAATTTGTGGCGAAAAAACTGAGAATTTGATGACCGAAATTCGGAAAAACGGATTTTGCCAAAAAGTTGATATTTACAAACGGAACTTTCGTCATAACTTCGCTAAAAATTGTCTTATTGAAGTAAGAATAACTTTTTTGAGCAACTAATGACCAGCACTAACGATCCCTATTACTTTTTGAATATTTAGGGAAATTAGTTCTGGGTCAATTTACGCATTTTTTGTAAGGGGATGGGGGAGTCATTAAGACTTGTAAAACATGGCCAAAAAATTTAATTTCCATTGTTGAACACAGTTTGATTGGAAATTTTATTACGAGCTCAACGAGGTACGGCATTCCATATTCAGACAATTATTTTTAAAGTTGTGGCGAAAAAACTGATTGATTGATGACCGAAATTTGGAAAAACGGATTTCGCCCATAAGTTGATATTTACAAACGGAATTTTCGTATAACATCGCTAAAAAATTGTCATATAGATGTAAGAATAACTGTTTTGAGAAACTAATTACCAGAGCTAACGATCCCTATAATTTTTTGAAGGTTTAGGGAAATCAATTTTGGGTCAATTTTCGCATTTTTTGTAAGGGTTATAGGGTCATCAAAATAGGGAGGATATGGCCAAAAATTTAATTACGAGCTCAACAAGGTATGACATCCAGACAATTATTTTTTAAGTTGTGCCGTAAAAACTGATTATTTAATGACCGAAATTTGGAAAAACGGATTTTTTCATTTGGGTCATCAAAATTTGCAAAATATGGCCAAAATTTTTCATTTCCATTTTTCAACACAGTTTGATTGGAACTTTTATTACGAGATCCGCGAGGTATAACATTCTATATTCCGAAAATTATTTTTAAATTTGTGGCGAAAAAACTGATAATTTGATGACCGAAATTTTGAAAAACGGATTTTGCCAAAAAGTTGATATTTACAAACGGCATTTCATATTCAGACAATTATTTTTAAAGTTGTGGCGAAAAAACTGATTATTTGATGACCGAAATTTGGAAAAACGGATTTTTTCATTTGGGTCATCAAAATTTGCAAAATATGGCCAAAAAGTTTGATTTCCATTTTTCAACACAGTTTGATTGGAACTTTTATTACGAGATCCGCGAGGTATAACATTCCATATTCCGAAAATTATTTTTAAATTTGTGGCGAAAAAACTGAGAATTTGATGACCGAAATTCGGAAAAACGGATTTTGCCAAAAAGTTGATATTTTCAAACGGAACTTTCGTCATAACTTCGCTAAAAATTGTCTTATAGAAGTAAGAATAACTGTTTTGAGCAACTAATGACCAGCGCTAACGATCCCTATTACCTTTTGAATATTTAGGGAAATTAGTTTTGGGTCAATTTTTGCATTTTTTGTAAGGGTTATAGGGTCATCAAAATAGGGAGGATATGGCCAAAAAATTTAATTTCCATTTTTGAACACAGTTTGATGGGAAATTTAATTACGAGCTCAACAAGGTATGACATTCCAGACAATTATTTTTTAAGTTGTGCCGTAAAAACTGATTATTTAATGACCGAAATTTGGAAAAACGGATTTTTTCATTTGGGTCATCAAAATTTGCAAAATATGGCCAAAATTTTTCATTTCCATTTTTCAACACAGTTTGATTGGAACTTTTATTACGAGATCCGCGAGGTATAACATTCCATATTCCGAAAATTATTTTTAAATTTGTGGCGAAAAAACTGATAATTTGATGACCGAAATTTTGAAAAACGGATTTTGCCAAAAAGTTGATATTTACAACCGGAACTTTCGTCATAACTTCGCTAAAAATTGTCTTATAGAAGTAAGAATAACTGTTTTGAGCAACTAATGACCAGCGCTAACGATCCCTATTACTTTTTGAATATTAAGGGAAATTAGTTTTGGGTCAATTTACGCATTTTTTGTAAGGGGATGGGGGGAGTCATTAAAACTTGTAAAACATGGCCAAAAAATTTAATTTTCATTGTTGAACACAGTTTGATTGGAAATTTTATTACGAGCTCAACGAGGTGCCGTACCTCAAGGTACGGCATTCCATATTCAGACTATTTTTAAAGTTGTGGCGAAAAAACTGATTATTTGATGACCGAAATTTGGAAAAACGGATTTCGCCCATAAGTTGATATTTACAAACGGAATTTTCGCATAACATCGCTAAAAAATTGTCATATAGATGTAAGAATAACTGTTTTGAGAAACTAATTACCAGCGCTAAAGATCCCTATCATTTTTTGAAGGTTTAGGGAAATCAATTTTGGGTCAATTTTCGCATATTTTGTAAGGGTTATAGGGTCATCAAAATTGGGAGGATATGGCCAAAAAATTTAATTACCATTTTTGAACACAGTTTGATTGGAAATTTTATTACGAGCTCAACGAGGTGCCGTACCTCAAGGTACGGCATTCCATATTCAGACAATTATTTTTAAAGTTGCGGCGAAAAAACTGATTATTTAATGACCGAAATTTGGAAAAACGGATTTTGCCCAAAAGTTGATATTTACAAACGGAATTTTCGTCATAACTTGGCTAAAAATGGCCATATAGATGTAAGAATAACTGTTTTGAGAAACTAATTACCATCGCTAAAGATCCCTATCATTTTTTAAACATTTAGGGAAATCAATTTTGGGTAAATTTTCGCATTTTTTGTAAGGGTTATCAGGGTCATAAAAATTGGGAGGATATGGCCAAAAAATGTATTTTCCATTTTTGAACACAGTTTGATTGGAAATTTTATTACGAGCTCAACGAGGTGCCGTACCTCAAGGTACGGCATTCCATATTCAGACAATTATTTTTAAAGTTGCGGCGAAAAAACTGATTATTTAATGACCGAAATTTGGAAAAACGGATTTTGCCAAGAAGTTGATATTTACAAACGGAACTTTCGTCATAACTTCGCTAAAAATTGTCTTATTGAAGTAAGAATAACTTTTTTGAGCAACTAATGACCAGCACTAACGATCCCTATTACTTTTTGAATATTTAGGGAAATTAGTTCTGGGTCAATTTACGCATTTTTTGTAAGGGGATGGGGGAGTCATTAAGACTTGTAAAACATGGCCAAAAAATTTAATTTCCATTGTTGAACACAGTTTGATTGGAAATTTTATTACGAGCTCAACGAGGTACGGCATTCCATATTCAGACAATTATTTTTAAAGTTGTGGCGAAAAAACTGATTGATTGATGACCGAAATTTGGAAAAACGGATTTCGCCCATAAGTTGATATTTACAAACGGAATTTTCGTATAACATCGCTAAAAAATTGTCATATAGATGTAAGAATAACTGTTTTGAGAAACTAATTACCAGAGCTAACGATCCCTATAATTTTTTGAAGGTTTAGGGAAATCAATTTTGGGTCAATTTTCGCATTTTTTGTAAGGGTTATAGGGTCATCAAAATAGGGAGGATATGGCCAAAAATTTAATTACGAGCTCAACAAGGTATGACATCCAGACAATTATTTTTTAAGTTGTGCCGTAAAAACTGATTATTTAATGACCGAAATTTGGAAAAACGGATTTTTTCATTTGGGTCATCAAAATTTGCAAAATATGGCCAAAATTTTTCATTTCCATTTTTCAACACAGTTTGATTGGAACTTTTATTACGAGATCCGCGAGGTATAACATTCTATATTCCGAAAATTATTTTTAAATTTGTGGCGAAAAAACTGATAATTTGATGACCGAAATTTTGAAAAACGGATTTTGCCAAAAAGTTGATATTTACAAACGGCATTTCATATTCAGACAATTATTTTTAAAGTTGTGGCGAAAAAACTGATTATTTGATGACCGAAATTTGGAAAAACGGATTTTTTCATTTGGGTCATCAAAATTTGCAAAATATGGCCAAAAAGTTTGATTTCCATTTTTCAACACAGTTTGATTGGAACTTTTATTACGAGATCCGCGAGGTATAACATTCCATATTCCGAAAATTATTTTTAAATTTGTGGCGAAAAAACTGAGAATTTGATGACCGAAATTCGGAAAAACGGATTTTGCCAAAAAGTTGATATTTTCAAACGGAACTTTCGTCATAACTTCGCTAAAAATTGTCTTATAGAAGTAAGAATAACTGTTTTGAGCAACTAATGACCAGCGCTAACGATCCCTATTACCTTTTGAATATTTAGGGAAATTAGTTTTGGGTCAATTTTTGCATTTTTTGTAAGGGTTATAGGGTCATCAAAATAGGGAGGATATGGCCAAAAAATTTAATTTCCATTTTTGAACACAGTTTGATGGGAAATTTAATTACGAGCTCAACAAGGTATGACATTCCAGACAATTATTTTTTAAGTTGTGCCGTAAAAACTGATTATTTAATGACCGAAATTTGGAAAAACGGATTTTTTCATTTGGGTCATCAAAATTTGCAAAATATGGCCAAAATTTTTCATTTCCATTTTTCAACACAGTTTGATTGGAACTTTTATTACGAGATCCGCGAGGTATAACATTCCATATTCCGAAAATTATTTTTAAATTTGTGGCGAAAAAACTGATAATTTGATGACCGAAATTTTGAAAAACGGATTTTGCCAAAAAGTTGATATTTACAACCGGAACTTTCGTCATAACTTCGCTAAAAATTGTCTTATAGAAGTAAGAATAACTGTTTTGAGCAACTAATGACCAGCGCTAACGATCCCTATTACTTTTTGAATATTAAGGGAAATTAGTTTTGGGTCAATTTACGCATTTTTTGTAAGGGAATGAGGGGAGTCATTAAAACTTGTAAAACATGGCCAAAAAATTTAATTTTCATTGTTGAACACAGTTTGATTGGAAATTTTATTACGAGCTCAACGAGGTACGGCATTCCATATTCAGACAATTATTTTTAAATTGTGGCGAAAAAACTGATTATTTGATGACCGAAATTTGGAAAAACGGATTTCGCCCATAAGTTGATATTTACAAACGGAATTTTCGTATAACATCGCTAAAAAATTGTCATATAGATGTAAGAATAACTGTTTTGAGAAACTAATTACCAGCGCTAACGATCCCTATAATTTTTTGAAGGTTTAGGGAAATCAATTTTGGGTCAATTTTCGCATTTTTTGTAAGGGTTATAGGGTCATCAAAATTGGGAGGATATGGCCAAAAAATTTAATTTCCATTTTTGAACACAGTTTGATTGGAAATTTTATTACGAGCTCAACGAGGTACGGCATTCCATATTCAGACAATTATTTTTAAAGTTGTGCCGTAAAAACTGATTATTTAATGACCGAAATTTGGAAAAACGGATTTTTTCATTTGGGTCATCAAAATTTGCAAAATATGGCCAAAATTTTTCATTTCCATTTTTCAACACAGTTTAATTGGAACTTTTATTACGAGATCCGCGAGGTATAACATTCTATATTCCGAAAATTATTTTTAAATTTGTGGCGAAAAAACTGAGAATTTGATGACCGAAATTCGGAAAAACGGATTTTGCCAAAAAGTTGATATTTACAAACGGAATTTTCGTATAACATCGCTAAAAAATTGTCATATAGATGTAAGAATAACTGTTTTGAGAAACTAATTACCAGCGCTAACGATCCCTATAATTTTTTGAAGGTTTAGGGAAATCAATTTTGGGTCAATTTTCGCATTTTTTGTAAGGGTTATAGGGTCATCAAAATTGGGAGGATATGGCCAAAAAATTTAATTTCCATTTTTGAACACAGTTTGATGGGAAATTTAATTACGAGCTCAACAAGGTATGACATTCCAGACAATTATTTTTTAAGTTGTGCCGTAAAAACTGATTATTTAATGACCGAAATTTGGAAAAACGGATTTTTTCATTTGGGTCATCAAAATTTGCAAAATATGGCCAAAAAGTTTGATTTCCATTTTTCAACACAGTTTGATTGGAACTTTTATTACGAGATCCGCGAGGTATAACATTCCATATTCCGAAAATTATTTTTAAATTTGTGGCGAAAAAACTGAGAATTTGATGACCGAAATTCGGAAAAACGGATTTTGCCAAAAAGTTGATATTTACAAACGGAATTTTCGTATAACATCGCTAAAAAATTGTCATATAGATGTAAGAATAACTGTTTTGAGAAACTAATTACCAGCGCTAACGATCCCTATAATTTTTTGAAGGTTTAGGGAAATCAATTTTCGGTCAATTTTCGCATTTTTTGTAAGGGTTATAGGGTCATCAAAATTGGGAGGATATGGCCAAAAAATTTAATTTCCATTTTTGAACACAGTTTGATGGGAAATTTAATTACGAGCTCAACAAGGTATGACATCCAGACAATTATTTTTTAAGTTGTGCCGTAAAAACTGATTATTTAATGACCGAAATTTGGAAAAACGGATTTTTTCATTTGGGTCATCAAAATTTGCAAAATATGGCCAAAATTTTTCATTTCCATTTTTCAACACAGTTTGATTGGAACTTTTATTACGAGATCCGCGAGGTATAACATTCTATATTCCGAAAATTATTTTTAAATTTGTGGCGAAAAAACTGATAATTTGATGACCGAAATTTTGAAAAACGGATTTTGCCAAAAAGTTGATATTTACAAACGGCATTTCATATTCAGACAATTATTTTTAAAGTTGTGGCGAAAAAACTGATTATTTGATGACCGAAATTTGGAAAAACGGATTTTTTCATTTGGGTCATCAAAATTTGCAAAATATGGCCAAAAAGTTTGATTTCCATTTTTCAACACAGTTTGATTGGAACTTTTATTACGAGATCCGCGAGGTATAACATTCCATAAACCGAAAATTATTTTTAAATTTGTGGCGAAAAAACTGAGAATTTGATGACCGAAATTCGGAAAAACGGATTTTGCCAAAAAGTTGATATTTTCAAACGGAACTTTCGTCATAACTTCGCTAAAAATTGTCTTATAGAAGTAAGAATAACTGTTTTGAGCAACTAATGACCAGCGCTAACGATCCCTATTACCTTTTGAATATTTAGGGAAATTAGTTTTGGGTCAATTTTTGCATTTTTTGTAAGATTATAGGGTCATCAAAATAGGGAGGATATGGCCAAAAAATTTAATTTCCATTTTTGAACACAGTTTGATTGGAAATTTAATTACGAGCTCAACAAGGTATGGCATTCCAGACAATTATTTTTAAAGTTGTGGCGTAAAAACTGATTATTTGATGACCGAAATTTGGAAAAACGGATTTTTTCATTTGGGTCATCAAAATTTGCAAAATATGGCCAAAATTTTTCATTTCCATTTTTCAACACAGTTTGATTGGAACTTTTATTACGAGATCCGCGAGGTATAACATTCCATATTCCGAAAATTATTTTTAAATTTGTGGCGAAAAAACTGAGAATTTGATGACCGACATTTTGAAAAACGGATTTTGCCAAAAAGTTGATATTTACAAACGGAACTTTCGTCATAACTTCGCTAAAAATTGTCTTATAGAAGTAAGAATAACTGTTTTGAGCAACTAATGACCAGCGCTAACGATCCCTATTACTTTTTGAATATTAAGGGAAATTAGTTTTGGGTCGATTTACGCATTTTTTGTAAGGGAATGAGGGGAGTCATTAAAACTTGTAAAACATGGCCAAAAAATTTAATTTTCATTGTTGAACACAGTTTGATTGGAAATTTTATTACGAGCTCAACGAGGTACGGCATTCCATATTCAGACAATTATTTTTAAATTGTGGCGAAAAAACTGATTATTTGATGACCGAAATTTGGAAAAACGGATTTCGCCCATAAGTTGATATTTACAAACGGAATTTTCGTATAACATCGCTAAAAAATTGTCATATAGATGTAAGAATAACTGTTTTGAGAAACTAATTACCAGCGCTAACGATCCCTATAATTTTTTGAAGGTTTAGGGAAATCAATTTTGGGTCAATTTTCGCATTTTTTGTAAGGGTTATAGGGTCATCAAAATTGGGAGGATATGGCCAAAAAATTTAATTTCCATTTTTGAACACAGTTTGATTGGAAATTTTATTACGAGCTCAACGAGGTACGGCATTCCATATTCAGACAATTATTTTTAAAGTTGTGCCGTAAAAACTGATTATTTAATGACCGAAATTTGGAAAAACGGATTTTTTCATTTGGGTCATCAAAATTTGCAAAATATGGCCAAAATTTTTCATTTCCATTTTTCAACACAGTTTGATTGGAACTTTTATTACGAGATCCGCGAGGTATAACATTCTATATTCCGAAAATTATTTTTAAATTTGTGGCGAAAAAACTGATAATTTGATGACCGAAATTTTGAAAAACGGATTTTGCCAAAAAGTTGATATTTACAAACGGCATTTCATATTCAGACAATTATTTTTAAAGTTGTGGCGAAAAAACTGATTATTTGATGACCGAAATTTGGAAAAACGGATTTTTTCATTTGGGTCATCAAAATTTGCAAAATATGGCCAAAAAGTTTGATTTCCATTTTTCAACACAGTTTGATTGGAACTTTTATTACGAGATCCGCGAGGTATAACATTCTATATTCCGAAAATTATTTTTAAATTTGTGGCGAAAAAACTGAGAATTTGATGACCGAAATTCGGAAAAACGGATTTTGCCAAAAAGTTGATATTTACAAACGGAACTTTCGTCATAACTTCGCTAAAAATTGTCTTATAGAAGTAAGAATAACTGTTTTGAGAAACTAATTACCAGCGCTAACGATCCCTATTACTTTTTGAATATTAAGGGAAATTAGTTTTGGGTCAATTTACGCATTTTTTGTAAGGGAATGAGGGGAGTCATTAAAACTTGTAAAACATGGCCAAAAAATTTAATTTTCATTGTTGAACACAGTTTGATTGGAAATTTTATTACGAGCTCAACGAGGTACGGCATTCCATATTCAGACAATTATTTTTAAATTGTGGCGAAAAAACTGATTATTTGATGACCGAAATTTGGAAAAACGGATTTCGCCCATAAGTTGATATTTACAAACGGAATTTTCGTATAACATCGCTAAAAAATTGTCATATAGATGTAAGAATAACTGTTTTGAGAAACTAATTACCAGCGCTAACGATCCCTATAATTTTTTGAAGGTTTAGGGAAATCAATTTTGGGTCAATTTTCGCATTTTTTGTAAGGGTTATAGGGTCATCAAAATTGGGAGGATATGGCCAAAAAATTTAATTTCCATTTTTGAACACAGTTTGATTGGAAATTTTATTACGAGCTCAACGAGGTACGGCATTCCATATTCAGACAATTATTTTTAAAGTTGTGCCGTAAAAACTGATTATTTAATGACCGAAATTTGGAAAAACGGATTTTTTCATTTGGGTCATCAAAATTTGCAAAATATGGCCAAAAAGTTTGATTTCCATTTTTCAACACAGTTTGATTGGAACTTTTATTACGAGATCCGCGAGGTATAACATTCTATATTCCGAAAATTATTTTTAAATTTGTGGCGAAAAAACTGAGAATTTGATGACCGAAATTCGGAAAAACGGATTTTGCCAAAAAGTTGATATTTACAAACGGAATTTTCGTATAACATCGCTAAAAAATTGTCATATAGATGTAAGAATAACTGTTTTGAGAAACTAATTACCAGCGCTAACGATCCCTATAATTTTTTGAAGGTTTAGGGAAATCAATTTTGGGTCAATTTTCGCATTTTTTGTAAGGGTTATAGGGTCATCAAAATTGGGAGGATATGGCCAAAAAATTTAATTTCCATTTTTGAACACAGTTTGATGGGAAATTTAATTACGAGCTCAACAAGGTATGACATTCCAGACAATTATTTTTTAAGTTGTGCCGTAAAAACTGATTATTTAATGACCGAAATTTGGAAAAACGGATTTTTTCATTTGGGTCATCAAAATTTGCAAAATATGGCCAAAAAGTTTGATTTCCATTTTTCAACACAGTTTGATTGGAACTTTTATTACGAGATCCGCGAGGTATAACATTCCATATTCCGAAAATTATTTTTAAATTTGTGGCGAAAAAACTGAGAATTTGATGACCGAAATTCGGAAAAACGGATTTTGCCAAAAAGTTGATATTTACAAACGGAATTTTCGTATAACATCGCTAAAAAATTGTCATATAGATGTAAGAATAACTGTTTTGAGCAACTAATGACCAGCGCTAACGATCCCTATAATTTTTTGAAGGTTTAGGGAAATCAATTTTGGGTCAATTTTCGCATTTTTTGTAAGGGTTATAGGGTCATCAAAATTGGGAGGATATGGCCAAAAAATTTAATTTCCATTTTTGAACACAGTTTGATGGGAAATTTAATTACGAGCTCAACAAGGTATGACATTCCAGACAATTATTTTTTAAGTTGTGCCGTAAAAACTGATTATTTAATGACCGAAATTTGGAAAAACGGATTTTTTCATTTGGGTCATCAAAATTTGCAAAATATGGCCAAAATTTTTCATTTCCATTTTTCAACACAGTTTGATTGGAACTTTTATTATGAGATCCGCGAGGTATAACATTCTATATTCCGAAAATTATTTTTAAATTTGTGGCGAAAAAACTGATTAATTGATGACCGAAATTTGGAAAAACGGATTTTTTCATTTGGGTCATCAAAATTTGCAAAATATGGCCAAAAAGTTTGATTTCCATTTTTCAACACAGTTTGATTGGAACTTTTATTACGAGATCCGCGAGGTATAACATTCCATATTCCGAAAATTATTTTTAAATTTGTGGCGAAAAAACTGAGAATTTGATGACCGAAATTCGGAAAAACGGATTTTGCCAAAAAGTTGATATTTACAAACGGAACTTTCGTCATAACTTCGCTAAAAATTGTCTTATAGAAGTAAGAATAACTGTTTTGAGCAACTAATGACCAGCGCTAACGATCCCTATTACTTTTAGAATATTAAGGGAAATTAGTTTTGGGTCAATTTACGCATTTTTTGTAAGGGGATGGGGGGAGTCATTAAAACTTGTAAAACATGGCCAAAAAATTTAATTTTCATTGTTGAACACAGTTTGATTGGAAATTTTATTACGAGCTCAACGAGGTACGGCATTCCATATTCAGACAATTATTTTTAAATTGTGGCGAAAAAACTGATTATTTGATGACCGAAATTTGGAAAAACGGATTTCGCCCATAAGTTGATATTTACAAACGGAATTTTCGTATAACATCGCTAAAAAATTGTCATATAGATGTAAGAATAACTGTTTTGAGAAACTAATTACCAGCGCTAACGATCCCTATAATTTTTTGAAGGTTTAGGGAAATCAATTTTGGGTAAATTTTCGCATTTTTTGTAAGGGTTATAGGGTCATCAAAATTGGGAGGATATGGCCAAAAAATTTAATTTTCATTTTTGAACACAGTTTGATTGGAAATTTTATTACGAGCTCAACGAGGTACGGCATTCCATATTCAGACAATTATTTTTAAAGTTGTGCCGTAAAAACTGATTATTTAATGACCGAAATTTGGAAAAACGGATTTTTTCATTTGGGTCATCAAAATTTGCAAAATATGGCCAAAATTTTTCATTTCCATTTTTCAACACAGTTTGATTGGAACTTTTATTACGAGATCCGCGAGGTATAACATTCTATATTCCGAAAATTATTTTTAAATTTGTGGCGAAAAAACTGATAATTTGATGAACGAAATTTTGAAAAACGGATTTTGCCAAAAAGTTGATATTTACAAACGGCATTTCATATTCAGACAATTATTTTTAAAGTTGTGGCGAAAAAACTGATTATTTGATGACCGAAATTTGAAAAAACGGATTTTTTCACTTGGGTCATCAAAATTTGCAAAATATGGCCAAAAAGTTTGATTTCCATTTTTCAACACAGTTGATAGTTGATATTTACAAACGGAACTTTCGTCATAACTTCGCTAAAAATTGTCTTATAGAAGTAAGAATAACTGTTTTAAGCAACTAATGACCAGCGCTAACGATCCCTATTACTTTTTGAATATTTAGGGAAATTAGTTTTGGGTCAATTTACGCATTTTTTGTAAGGGGATGAGGGGAGTCATTAAAACTTGTAAAACATGGCCAAAAAATTTAATTTTCATTGTTGAACACAGTTTGATTGGAAATTTTATTACGAGCTCAACGAGGTACGGCATTCCATAATCAGACAATTATTTTTAAAGTTGTGGCGAAAAAACTGATTATTTGATGACCGAAATTTGGAAAAACGGATTTCGCCCAAAAGTTGATATTTACAAACGGAATTTTCGTCATAACTTGGCTAAAAATGGTCATATAGATGTAAGAATAACTGTTTTGAGAAACTAATTACCAGCGCTAAAGATCCCTATCTTTTTAGGGAAATCAATTTTGTGTAAATTTTCGCATTTTTTGAAAGGGTTATCAGGGTCATCAAAATTGGGAGGATATGGCCAAAAAATTTAATTTCCATTTTTGAAAACAGTTTGATGGGAAATTTAATTACGAGCTCAACAAGGTATGACATTCCAGACAATTATTTTTAAAGTTGTGCCGTAAAAACTGATTATTTAATGACCGAAATTTGGAAAAACGGATTTTTTCATTTGGGTCATCAAAATTTGCAAAATATGGCCAAAATTTTTCCTTTCCATTTTTCAACACAGTTTGATTGGAACTTTTATTACGAGATCCGCGAGGTATAACATTCTATATTCCGAAAATTATTTTTGAATTTGTGGCGAAAAACTGATAATTTTATGACCGAAATTTTGAAAAACGGATTTTGCCAAAAAGTTGATATTTACAAACGGAACTTTCGTCATAACTTCGCTTAAAATTGTCTTATAGAAGTAAGAATAACTGTTTTGAGCAACTAATGACTAGCGCTAACGATCCCTATTTCTTTTTGAATATTTAGGAAAATTAGTTTTGGGTCAATTTACGCATTTTTTGTAAGGGGATGGGGGGAGTCATTAAAACTTGTAAAACATGGCCAAAAAATTTAATTTTCATTGTTGAACACAGTTTGATTGGAAATTTTATTACGAGCTCAACGAGGTACGGCATTCCATATTCAGACAATTATTTTTAAAGTTGTGGCAAAAAAACTGATTATTTGATGACCGAAATTTGGAAAAACGGATTTTTTCATTTGGGTCATCAAAATTTGCAAAATATGGCCAAAAAGTTTGATTTCCATTTTTCAACACAGTTTGATTGGAACTTTTATTACGAGATCCGCGAGGTATAACATTCCATATTCCGAAAATTATTTTTAAATTTGTGGCGAAAAAACTGATAATTTGATGACCGAAATTCGGTCATGATATTTACAAACGGAACTTTCGTCATAACTTCGCTAAAAATTGTCTAATAGAAGTAACTGTTTTGAGCAACTAATCACCAGCGCTAACGATCCCTATTACTTTTTGAATATTTAGGGAAATTAGTTTTGGGTCAATTTACGCATTTATTGTAAGGGGATGGGGGAGTCATTAAAACTTGTAAAACATGGCCAAAAAATTTAATTTTCATTGTTGAACACAGTTTGATTGGAAATTTTATTACGAGCTCAACGAGGTACGGCATTCCATATTCAGACAATTATTTTTAAAGTTGTGCCGTAAAAACTGATTATTTGATGACCGAAATTTGGAAAAACGGATTTTGCCAAAAAGTTGATATTTACAAACGGAACTTTCGTCATAACTTCGCTAAAAATTGTCTTATAGAAGTAAGAATAACTGTTTTGAGCAACTAATGACCAGCGCTAACGATCCCTATTTCTTTTTGAATATTTAGGAAAATTAGTTTTGGGTCAATTTACACCTTTTTTGTAAGGGGATGGGGGGAGTCATTAAAACTTGTAAAACATGGCCAAAAAATTTAATTTTCATTGTTGAAAACAGTTTGATTGGAAATTTTATTACGAGCTCAACGAGGTACGGCATTCCATATTCAGACAATTATTTTTAAAGTTGTGCCGTAAAAACTGATTATTTGATGACCGAAATTTGGAAAAACGGATTTTGCCAAAAAGTTGATATTTACAAACGGAACTTTCGTCATAACTTCGCTAAAAATTGTCTTATAGAAGTAAGAATAACTGTTTTGAGCAACTAATGACCAGCGCTAACGATCCCTATTACTTTTTGAATATTTAGGGAAATTAGTTTTGGGTCAATTTACGCATTTATTGTAAGGGGATGGGGGAGTCATTAAAACTTGTAAAACATGGCCAAAAAATTTAATTTTCATTGTTGAACACAGTTTGATTGGAAATTTTATTACGAGCTCAACGAGGTACGGCATTCCATATTCAGACAATTATTTTTAAAGTTGTGGCGAAAAAACTGATTATTTGATGACCGAAATGTGGAAAAACGGATTTCGCCCAAAAGTTGATATTTACAAACGGAATTTTCGTCATAACTTGGCTAAAAATGGTCATATAGATGCAAGAATAACTGTTTTGAGAAACTAATTACCAGCGCTAAAGATCCCTATCATTTAGGGAAATCAATTTTGTGTAAATTTTCGCATTTTTTGTAAGGGTTATCAAGGTCATCAAAATTGGGAGGATATGGCCAAAAAATTTAATTTCCATTTTTGAACACAGTTTGATTGGAAATTTAATTACGAGCTCAACAAGGTATGACATTCCAGACAATTATTTTTAAAGTTGTGGTGAAAAAAACTGATTATTTGATGACCGAAATTTGGAAAAACGGATTTCGTCCAAAAGTTTATATTTACAAACGGAATTTTCGTATAACATCGCTAAAAAATTGTCATATAGATGTAAGAATAACTGATTTGAGAAACTAATTACCAGCGCTAACGATCCCTATCATTTTTTAAACATTTAGGGAAATCAATTTTGTGTAAATTTTCGCATTTTTTGTAAGGGTTATCAGGGTCATAAAAATTGGGAGGATATGGCCAAAAAATTTAATTTCCATTTTTGAACACGGTTTGATTGGAAATTTTATTACGAGCTCAACGAGGTACGGCATTCCATATTCAGACAATTATTTTTAAAGTTGTGGCGAAAAAACTGATTATTTGATGACCGAAATTTGGAAAAACGGATTTCGCCCAAAAGTTGATATTTACAAACGGAATTTTCGTCATAACTTGGCTAAAAATGGTCATATAGATGTAAGAATAACTGTTTTGAGAAACTAATTACCAGCACTAACGATCCCTATAATTTTTTGAAGGTTTAGGGAAATCAATTTTGGGTCAATTTTCGCATTTTTTGTAATGGTTATAGGGTCATCAAAATAGGGAGGATATGGCCAAAAAATTTAATTTCCATTTTTGAACACAGTTTGATTGGAAATTTAATTACGAGCTCAACAAGGTATGGCATTCCAGACAATTATTTTTAAAGTTGTGGCGTAAAAACTGATTATTTGATGACCGAAATTTGGAAAAACTGATTTTTTCATTTGGGTCATCAAAATTAGCAAAATATGGAAAAAAATTGCATTTTCATTTTTCAACATAGTTTGATTGGAAATTTTATTACGATGTACGAATAACTGTTTTAAGAAGCTAATTACCAGCGCTAACGATTACTATGACATTTTGAATATTATTATTATTATTATTATTATTTTATTATGGCCAAAAATTGCTGGAAATTTTTTATTTGTGTTAGGACCGTATGGTCTTTATTAATTGATTGCAAAAACAGAACTGATTTTCGTTTGACAAATATGTCCGTACCTAACTTCGCCTACCTACCTATGCTGCCGGCGTCGGTGCTGCGCTGCTTTGATTTTTGCTGCAGCTCGCTATGATCTAGTCATCCACGTACACCACAATTAGGCCCAGATTGCCATAAACTTTGCTCACGTACAAACAAGGTCCACTAGGACAAGGAGTGAAACCAATCTCCAATAGCACGGCATTCAGTCTCTCGATCCATTCGCGTCCACTCTGTTTAAGGCCGTACAGTGATTTGTGGAGCCTCAGAACGCGTCTCGGAAACTGCTCATCTATGAAACCCTCAGGCTGCTCCATGTACACCACATCATACAATTCGCTATTTAGGTAGGCTGAAGAAAACTCCATCTGGTGCATGAACATGCCATGTTCAACTGCCGATGCGATC